>NC_057396.1:74379468-74597946 GCF_019320065.1 Cervus canadensis
CGCCCCGCGCTGCGTGCGGTTCCAGCCCTCGGGTGTTCCACAAAAGCGCAGAACAAAAAGCTGCACCTGCTCTCTGTGCCTTCCCCGTCAGAGCGGTCCAGGCAGCCAGGGGCTTGACGGGCGCACTTTCCCCGGGTGCGGCGCGGCCACTCCCTTCCGCGGACCCAGTCTCAGTTTCCGCTGGCGCCAGGCGGGTGCGCGCGCCTTCCGCCCTCCGCGTCCCCAGCCCCAGTCCCCGCCCGCGCCGGTCGGGTGCCTGCGCCCTGTGTCTCACCGAGACCTTCCCCTCCCCCCTGCCTCCTGCCTCCGGCGGGGCTGGGCCCATCCGTAGCCTGCAAGCTCTTCTCTGGACTTTCTCGGTCCCTTTGTTCTGCGAACGGCCAGTAGTGTGTTGCGGCCAGTTAATTTTGTCTCTCTCTTTTGCTCTCCCACAGTTCAAGTTGGCAACTCACAGAAGCTCCCTCTGATTGTCCTCAGGGCACTCAGGCCCGGACCCTAGCCCAAGCAATGCCGCCTAAGACTCCCTTCCCGGGACGGATCTCCGTCCTTAGCTCTTTTGTCTCACTTTTTAATCCTTTATATTTTGTCCTACCTCCTTTCGAAGACAATGGGCTGCTTTTCTGGGCGCCTGATGACCTCAGCTAGCGATCAGAAATTGTTTTGTGAAGTTTGCTCTGTGTTCAGTTATTCTTTTGATGAATTTGTAGGAGAGAAAGTGGTCTCCCCGTCCTACTCCTCCGCCATCTTGGCTCCTCCCTCGAACAGCACATATCTTGTTGTACATCTCCATTAGAACTCTTGGGTGAACAGGCGCATTGTCAATAAGTTTATAATACTTTAAAAAGAAATATTTTTTCCTTCATTTTATTTTTTCTGAGCAGTAGATCTCAACGGTGAGCTTAAAATATTTAGTGAACCATGCTTCTCAGGTGGCGCTAGTGGTAAAGAACCCGCCTGTCAATGCAGGAGACACAAGAGACATGGGTTCGATCCCTGGGTCGGGAAGATTCCCCTGGAGCAGGCATGGCCACCCACTCCAGGATTCCCGCCTGGAGAATCCCATGGACAGAGGAAGCCTGGCAGGCAACAGTCCATTGTGGCACAGAGTTGGACACGACTGAAGCTGCAGCATGTTATAAACAGATGTGCTATCATCTACACTGTTGTTTTATTTATAGAGCGGAGGCAGAGTAGATTTAGCACACTCTTAGGGGCCCTGGAATGTTCAAAGTGGTAAATGAGCATTGGCTTCAATTGAAGCCTCCAGCTACATTAGCCCCTAACAAGAGAATCAGTCAATCCTTTGAAGGTATGAAGTGAGGCAAACCCTGTCCTTTGAAACTTTGACTTCTCTTTAGCTATGGAAGTCCTAGATAACATCCCTTTCTAATATAAGGCTATTTCACCCATATTGAAAATACATTATTCAGTGTAGCTAACTTTATTGTTTTGAGTGCTGTTGTTCCTTACTAACTCTTAAAATTAGATAGTGTAAATCATCTAATGATTTTTCTTCTGTCTCAAAATTGTTTTGGCTAATTTAAGTTTTTTTTTTCTTAACGATCTCTATATAACTTGTAATCAGTTTGTCTATTAAAAATAAGCCAGCTGAACTGGCATTAAAACTGTTGATCAATTTTAGACAAATTGGGTAACTTAAAAATACTGGACTTAAAACTACTGAATATTACAATCCACAAGGAAGATATATCTCTCCATTATTTAAGTCTCCTTTAATTTCTCTCTGCATGCAGTGTTTTGTGGTTATCAGTATGTAACTCTTGCAGTTTTATTAAAAAAAAATCATTTTTAAGTGGGTTACTCTTTTGATGTTATTATAGGTGATATACATAAACATTTATTTTCTAGTTATGGTTGGTTTTTACATAATAATATAAATAATCTATGTATATTGATCTTTACCATGTGACCTTCCACTATATGCTCTTAGCATATTAAAAAATGGGATGTACAACTTAATGATCATCATAATAAATCTAGTTAACATTTTATCTGTGTATCTTAAAAGGAGATTCTATATAAACTATTAAGCGATCTGTGAATAGGATGCTTTTATTTTTTTTTCCCTTTCAATCAGTACAATTTTATTCATAGATTAGAACTTCCAGTATATTATTGAATCTGCCATAATCAAAAATATAGTGAATTAAATAATCACAAGAACACAAATAACAGTGTCAGTGGGATAGTTTCAATTATCTGGCTGTTTGATATTTGTGTAGCTAAAGCAATTATGTGTTCTTTTAGCAGACACATGTCAACTGGTCTTTGCAATTGAAGCAGAGTGATATTAACTAAGGAATTTGTGTCTTCAAATATAAATTAAATAGCGTCTCCTGAAGGCTTTCTAGGAAAATAAAACGCTTAAAACTCTTCTTTTAGCTAGTATCAAAGGTAGACAGGTAAATTCTGTGCCCTCCAGTATTATTTGTTGTTATATATGTAAAAAAAATAAGCATTTACTCTTATGTGTGAACTTCTGATCAAGTGACCCCATACTGAAAAGTACTGTTACTTTGCCTTTCGAGAATTAATTCACTACTTTTTATCTCCTTTTTCAATTGCTGTTGAGTTAGTCCTACCTCTTCTTGGAAAAATCTGTTTGTAAACATTAGGATTATGACAACGCTATTCTATATTATAGTATATCAGAATATAGTAGTGGTGGTGGTTTAGTCACTGAGTCGTGTCCAACTCTTGTGCCCACGGACTGTAGCCCATCAGGCTCCTCTGTCCATGGGATTCTCCAAGTAAGAGTATTGGAGTGGGTTGCCATTTCCTTCTCCAGGGGATCTTCCTAACTCAGGGATTAAGCCAGTGTTTCCTGCTTGGCAGGCAAATTCTTTCTTGTCTGAGCCACCAGGGAAGCCCTTATCAGAATGTACTTACAAAAGTACTTTGGGAAACCAAGGCTGACATTCAGCTTAAAGAAGGGTCAAATCTTCAAGTATCTTTATGCAAAATAAGGAATCCCTACATTAAGGGGTCAGGAAATAAGAGCTCTACTATCCTACAATTAGCTTTACAATCATATAAGAAACTTTTATTTCATGGGAATATTTAGGATTTTACACTCTAAATTTTTATTTAATTTGTTCAAGGAATCAAGGTAAAGCAGAAAATGTTGGGATAAATAAATATTTTCTACCCTAATCTGAAAAATACATGATTATGCTCAAATCTCCCCCAATGTGCTAAGTTGCTGACAATATATGTTTTTATAATGATATACAGATTTATTTCACTGACTGATTTCTCAGACTGTAAGCCAGTATTTGGAAATCTAAAACAATCAGAGGTGCCTCTCTTGTCTTAATGAGACTCTACTTTAATTCCTTTGATTGTATTGGCTGGAGTTATCAATGCCTTGGAAAATAGAGGCTACTAAGACCATCTCTAGATCCCTTTATTCTCTAACAAATGCAGTATCAAACAATATTCAGATATTCTTTACTCATATTTGACCTCTCCTCCTAAATCACCAATTTTGTGATATATCAATTTTATGAATGATCTTGGTTCTCAGTCATTTTTATACATGAAAAATGCAAAATTCATCCAACCACATTTTTGTCTTTTCATAGTATTAAAAGTGATGGTGAACTTCTTTATTTTTGCCAAAGATCTCAGCCACATAGTATAAAGCAGGGAACAAAGATGTTATGTAGAGATTTTGGTCTTGAAGGAAAATTAAAGATCTCAAAGCATGAAATTAAGGTTATTCCCTTGAGGGAACAAAGTCTATCTTAATTGGATTATAAGAATTAAAAAAAAAAAAATACTCTAGGGAATATTCCTAAGAAACACATTATAAATCTTCCCACCTCATTTTAGAAAATATGATGTCAGTTTTACAGGTAAGTCATTTTCTACATTTGTTCACTAAAAATATGTTTTTTATTTTGTGTGAAGATTAATATTCTCACCAATATTGAAAAAACTATTTTCATCATTTATACTTGTTTTTTTCTGTTCAAATGTTAATGTTTCATGGCATTTCTGAAAAATCAAGTATTATATACAGGCTCTTCTGATGTGTATGTGAAAACTAAATTTAAAAAGCCTTAAGGTGAAATTCTTGCATAATGTTTCCAGTCATATCTTAATTTCACAAAAAAAAAAAAAAAAGAAATAATTCCAGCTGCGAGCTAAGTCTGCATTTAAATATTATCCTAATGTGCTTTCCTAAACAAATATATTCAGAGGTGTGCCAGTTTTAAAAAATAATGGAAACAAATTCCTCCTCAGATATTTGAATTCTTTATTTACTGTTCAAATTCTGCCTTCTCAGATTTTCTTTGAATGGCCATCTAAAAGCACTCCACCTTTATTTTCTCCATAGTGTTTTCTTCTAAGTGACATACTGCTGTAAACATTTGTCTATGTGCTCGATATCTGTTACCTCTCTTACAATATACGGTTCTCAAGGATAGGTAATTTGCTCACTCCTCTAACCCCAGGAGCAAGAACAACAACAACAACAAAAAAGCCTCCGTAAATAATGAGTGGGTGGATTTAAAAAGCAGAAAGAACAATTCTTCATTCTGTACCTTCTTAGCCATATGTCAAGAGATGCATCTACTCATTAAATGTCTTCTGAATGAATTTAAGCCAGACAAGTATGGGTTTCAAGAGAAAATGCTGGACTGAACATGTCTTCTCATGTGTGTCAAAAACAGTAGGGTATCAGAGGTGCAGGGACCACAGAAACTCTGCATCCTTCATTTGTCCATTTGAATGATGCCATGGACCTGCTGCTTTCCAGACCTGATTTTCATTCTTTTGGCTTTCTTTTTCACAGAATTTGAAAAAAAAAAAAATACCGAATATGGAGTTTTCCAAGAAAACAGGTTTAATCGTATATGTGTATACACAATTTACAAACAAGAAAGGGAAAGGGAATGTGTGAGTTTGTCAGTGTGTGTTTCCAGCATATATATAGAAAAATATATTGCAAAGAGATAAGGTGCAAATATTTACATAGATGTTCTGATGCATTGGTTGAGAAGAGTAATCTACTTACAGAGAGATAGATCAAACCTAAGTGACAAAAGAATGGAATAAATGCAGAATCAGGATCAGATAGAATTCTTCACTTTACCACTTTCAGTTTTTAAGGGATGAGAATATGTCTTCCCCTAACCACACTGTAGTGACTGAATTCATTCTCCTGGGGCTCACAGATGACCCAGTGCTACAGAAGGCCCTGTTTGGGGTGTTCCTGGTGATCTATCTAATCACACTGGCAGGAAATCTGGGCATGATCATGCTCATCAGGACCAATCCCCACCTCCAGACTCCCATGTATTTCTTCCTCAGCCACCTCTCCTTTGTAGACCTTTGCTATTCCTCCAATGTTACTCCAAATATGCTGCACAATTTCCTCTCAGACCAGAAGACCATCTCCTATGCTGGATGCTTCACACAGTGTCTTCTCTTCATTGCCCTGGTGATCACTGAGTTTTATCTCCTTGCTTCAATGGCCTTGGACCGCTATGTAGCCATCTGCAGCCCTCTACATTACAGCACCAGGATGTCCAAGGACGTGTGCATCTTTCTAGTCACAGTCCCTTATACCTGTGGATTCCTCAATGGTCTCTCTCAGGCACTGCTGACCTTTCACTTGTCCTTCTGTGACTCCCTTGAGATCAACCATTTCTACTGTGCTGATCCTCCTCTGATAATGTTGGCCTGCTCTGACACCTATGTCAAAAAGATGGCGATGTTTGCGGTTGCTGGTTTCACTCTCTCAAGCTCTTTGTTCATCATTCTCCTCTCTTATGTTTTCATCATTGCATCTATCTTGGCGATCCGTTCGGTGGAAGGCAGGTACAAAGCCTTTTCTACCTGTGGTTCCCACCTGACAATAGTCACTCTATTTTATGGAACCCTCCTCTGCATGTACTTGAGGGCTCCAACTGAGAAGTCTGTAAAGGAGTCCAAAATATTTGCAGTCTTTTATAGTTTTTTGAGCCCGATGTTGAACCCTTTGATCTACAGTATGAGGAACAAGGATGTGATCCAAGCCATGCAGCAAATGATTAAGAGAAATCTTTCATAATATTGCAGTCTAAATATCTGTTCCTTTAATATGACTGAATATCCATAACAGCCTTGTGTTTTTGAGCTTAGAAATGAGTAACACAGAACTCTAACTGTGATAGAATTCCAGGTTTCTTTTATTATTATTATTATTATTTGAGGATCAGGATCACTTAGTCATTGGGACAAGACAGATAGCAATCTCTTCTTTTGATTAAGCAGAGAGCTGTGTTTCACTCTTAGCCAACAGAATATTCTGATGTCAAACTATTTAACATTTTGCCTAAATTTTATAGTCTTGAAAATCAGTGTGGCTTTCAGGACCCAAATTTAAACTCAGTCGTTGCAATTCTTAATCCAATGGTTGACCTATTTGGAGTCTCTAATTTTTTAATATTCTACTTTTTGACGTCTATTTGTGATTTAAATTTTTGTACTCTGTAAGTCTTTGGGTGAAACTCACCTCAGAAATTCGTGAGAGTATACATCAACATGTGTGAAAAAATCATAAGTAACACAACTACAGATGAGTTCTTACTTTTAGTGAGTTCAGTTTAGTCACTCAGTCTAGTCTGACTCTTTGTGACCCCATGAATCGCAGCACACCAGGCCTCCCTGTCCATCACCAACTCCCAGAGTCTACCCAAACCCATGTTCATTGAGTCGGTGATGCCATCCAGTCATCTCATCCTCTGTCATCCCCTTCTCCTGCCCCCAATCCTTCCCAGCATTAGGGTCTTTTCCAGTGAGTCAACTCTTCTCAAGAGGTGGCCAAAGTATTGGAGTTTCAGCTTCAACATCAGTCCTTCCAATGAACACCCAGGACTGATCTCCTCTAGGAAGGACTGGTTGGATCTTCTTGCAGTCCAAGGAACCCTCAAGAGTCTTCTCCAACACCACAGTTCAAAAGCATCACTTCTTCAGCGCTCACCTTTCTTCAGCGTCCAACTCTCACATCCATACATGACTACTGGAAAAACCATAACCTTGACTAGATGGACCTTTGTTGGCAAAGTAATGTCACTGTTTTTAAATATGCTATCTATGTTGGTCATAACTTTCCTTCCAAGGAGTCAGTGTATTTTATTTTCATGGCTGCAATCACCATCTGCAGTGATTTTGAAGCCCAAAAAAATAAAGTCTGACACTGTTTTCACTGTTTCCCCATCTATTTCCCATGAAGTGATGGGACCAGATGCCATGATCTAAGTTTTCTGAATGTTCAGCTTTAAGTCAACTTTTTCACTCTCTTCTTTCACTTTCATCAAGACTCTCTTTAGTTCTTCTTCACTCTCTGCCATAAGGGTGGTGCCATTTGCATATCTGAGGTTATTGATATTTCTCCTGGCAATCTTGATTTCAGTTTGTGCTTCCTCCAGCCCAGCATTTCTCATGATGCATATAAGTTAAATAAGCAGGGTGACAATATACAGCCTTGAGGTACTCCTTTTCCTATTTGGAACCAGTCTGTTGTTCCATGTCCAGTTCTAACTTGTTTCCTGACCTACATACAGGTTTCTCAAGAGACATTATGCATTAAATCCTAATAAATGAACTAGTGAGAAAATGATCATCTCCACTTATAAGCTTTACTTGTTAGGCACAGAGGGACTAAATGACCTGCCCAAAGTCATTCAGCCACTTAGTAGCACAAAGGCAATTTTATTCCAAATTTTCTCTCTTTCCAATTCATATTGAAGTGGCTAAACCTCTTTTGTGTGCATGATAAGTTACTTCAGTCGTGTCTGACTCTTTGTGACCTTATGGACTGTAGCCCACCAGGCTCCTCTGTCCACGGGGTTCTCCAGGCAAGAATACTGGAGTGGGTTGCCATGCCGCCTCCAGAGGGCCTTCCTAACCCAGGGATCAAAGCCGCATCTCTTACTTCTCCTGCTTTGGCTGGTGGGTTCTTTAGCACTAGCGCCACCTGAGAAACTCAGCTAAATCCCTTATTATATAACAAATACTGGATGGGATGTTGGGGGTGATGAAGTGACCAGGTTATTGCTATAAATGATCATGGTAGTTGTAATGAGAGCAAAATAACTAATAACAGCTAATGTGAATTTCTTTTACATGTCCTCAGGATAATTTGTGGGTAATAGAACTGTCTTGTTATTCCATGTAGCAGGCAATTTTGATACGTGGAAGATTTATTTTGACTGTATTTTATGAATATATGTTTCAGATTATAAAACACACATATTCATTATAAATGACTAGAAAATAAAAAACAGATGTGAAGAAATAACTTTTGAGTTATGTGTTCTAAACCAATGAATGAATTCTCTTTGTGTTTTTAAATACCTCTTCTCAATAATTTTATGTACATATATTATTATAATTGATAAAGCAAAATTGGATTCATGTGCTATATATAAATTTTGAGTTTCATTTGATAGTATAAGGTTTATATTTCAAAGATACTATTTTTGGTGAGCACCACTTATAATGCAGTTAATATTAACAATTAAATCACACTAACTTAGTTACAAAAATAATTGAACATATTAATTGTAGAAAAACAAAGAAATACCAAAAAAACATAAAACATAATGTTTTCCCTGTTTTTTAAATTAATTTATTTATTTTCATTGGAGGCTAATTACTTTATAATATCATAGTGAGTTTTCCACACACTGACATGAATCAGCCATGAGTGTACATGTGTCCCCCATCCTGAACTCACCTCCCATCTCCCTCCCCATCCTATCCCTCAGGGTCATCCCAGTGCACCAGCCCTGAGCACCCTGTCTCATGCATTGAACCTGGACTGGAGATCTCTTTCATATATGATAATATACATATTTTGAAAAATATTTCAGAAAACCAAACGTACAGTAACCATTACCAAGGGAACAAGGGATTAATAATGGTCACAAGGTCAGGAGGCAATCCATATCTCAAGAAAGAGGATCAAAACTAAGCAGTTTTGTCATAAAGAGAATGTTTACTGAAGGAGACCCAAGCCTGTCTCACACAATGACCTCAGTCCTGGGAGAAGCTTGATGTTCCGCTGATAAGGAACAGAGGATTTATGAGAAACAGCATGTAGGAATCCTCCTGTTAAACATCCCCTGACAATCCCCCTTATTTATTTATAATATTTTAAAAAGGGTTCTGACCATTTGAGTTTGTTTAGTTTTAACAATTTTTGCATGAAGGCAATGATAAATGACACATATAATTGTCAAGACAATCACCAAAATTACAATTCCAGACCCTTTGCTGTGAGTAATGCTTTGAAACCATCCACGTGGGTCTAGCCCCGATAATTGATCAGCTAGTTGTTCAGCTAAAGTTTCCAAATTAGTGGAAGAGGGCAGATTTTTAGAAAAGGTATCAAAGATTTCTTTTTGTAATAATTATACATCCAGAGAGGCATTATCATGTATGTTTTATAAATGAAATTTGATTTGTTCCCAGTTGTAGGCACTATTATTGAATTGAACAGGAGTAACACAAAATTGAGTAGAATTCCAATCACATTTTAGAATCACCTGTTTTAGTACATCTGTTAATTGATCTCCAACCCGTTTGATGGCTGTTTTTAGTTCCTGTATTTCATCTTGAATATCTTCATCTATCTGAGCTTGAGTGGCCCACATAGTATGGGCATCTTTAGTCCAATTTTGGATAAAATTATGTGTTTGAATTGAGGTTTGTAAAGCAACACCAGTGACAGCAGCAGTGGTGCAAATAGGTATTAATCCAAAAATGCCAAAAATCAGCCATCCAATGAATCATTTAGATCGCTGGAGCAATTTAGTAAGTGTCCGGGAAGCAAGTCCAGCCATGGGACCTTCTTCTCAGGGCCACTGGAGATTTATTGGTAACCACAGATTACATCAAGATCGAAGAATCAAAAGGGAGTCATTTCTCAAGGAAATGGAGGAGTTAAGACAAGTATATAATTTGCAATTTATGCAAGTTACAGAACGTAAAGTCTTATTGAATTGTAGATTTCCTATAGCTACAACGAAAGGAAGTGGAACACAGGCTTGTATAAATTATGATTGATTAGAGCGAAAGAAATAATTGCTATGACTACAACTGGTCCCTGTGAAATGTCCAGTCCAAATCCCAAGTTCTTCAGTGCTTGCAGCAAGCTTCCAGATGACCCATTGTTCAGGACCAATCTGTTTATCGAAGACGATTCGAGGACGAAGGGGGGCCATTCCACCATCAGGTCACCCAAGAAGTCCTCTGTCATGGTAATGCTCCTTTGTAATATGAGTAACCTCCCATACTACTTGAGTAACATAATCACACACAGTGCTGTTAATATCATCTGAGCAGTTAGATAACCACACACCATGGGGTCCCCAATTGACAGTTGTTTGATTAGCCATAAACATTAATTTTCCTGATTTGGCCTGACATTTGTCCCAATGAACAGGAGTATATTTCAAGTTCTCATTAGTAAACCCTTTGCACAGTGTTTTTTGTTCTTTCCCTAACTCTTTCCCTAAAGTTTCAGTAGTATAAACATGGTTCAGTGACAAAGAAAGGGCAGTAAATAATCCAAGCAAAGTCCAAAAGTCCTCTTTTGGAGGCAGGGAGAAAGCCCAAGTTTGTCGGCTAACGTTTATGCATAATTCTGCTGGGCCCATACACAAAGGAAGGACTCCATAACTTAGAGAGATGTTAATTAGTTCCCCTTCTTCTTCAGGGTGTGAGGGTCCTTGAAGGCTCCAGGGAGACGGCATATGTATGGAATCACTGGTTAATACGATTGGCCCTCTCTCTATCCATTCTACAACCTGAAGTAAAGGGGGGTTGGGTATGTAAGCCCAGTAAGTGTGATTAATTAGTTCAGTTCCAGCAGGGGAGGCACAAGCAAGCAGAGCAAGCAGGGCAACGAGAATATTTTCAGGATTCCGAGGCTTTCCCTGTTGAGAAATGAGATTTTCTGCTTGATTAGTAAGGGTTTTTATTTGTCCCCAAGAGGGGAGATCATAAGGTTGATGCCGCCGAGGGCAGTGTCTTCTGGAGATCTTTAGAGCCGCCATAGCCCATACTGGAATTTCTTCCTCCTGGGGTTTTTGTTGTCTCCTCTCTATCTTGAAGGCGGGGGGCCCCCTTGGCTTGGATCGTCTGAGGAGGAAGCCATGTGAGTTCGTTGGATCCATCTGGGGAAATAGAAGCATACCCCTTTCCCTCTAAGATTAACTTGCCAGATTTCCGTTGTTTATTTAACCCATCTTGGTACCAGATAGGCAGAGGAAGAGAAAGTGAAGTCGCTCAGTCGTATCCGACTCTTTGCGACCCCATGGACTGTAGCCTACCAGGCTTCTCCGTCCATGGGATTCTCCAGGCAAGAATACTGGAGTGGGTTGCCATGAGGAAGAGAAGAGTCCTTCAATTCCTTGAAATGTTTTTCTGCTCTTGTCAAGATATCCCCTTGTGGTAAGTTTAAAAAAAATTAAAACAAATAAAGCTGTATTAACAATAGTTGCAGGTTTAGAAAATATCTTATGTTGGAATTTAGTAAAGTCTGCTTTAGATAAGGAAGACAGCAGTGTTCTTGTGTATTTCCCCCTTTTTAACTTTTTTATTTGTAATTTTAGTGTGTGATGTGCTCATTCGACTATGCCTTGTGCCTGTGGATTATAAGGGATGCCTGTAATATGTTTAATAGAAAAGGATTGTAGAAATTGTTTGAAATATCTTGAAGTGTAGGCAGGGCCATTATCTGTTTTAACAGAACTAGGAGTTCCCATTATAGCAAAGCAGGCTAATAGGTGAATTATAACGTGTTGTGTAGCTTCAGCACGAAGAGGTGTGGCCCATATAAAAGAAGAACTAGTGTCAATACAGACATGTAGGAAGGAAGATGGAGAAAGTTCAGGGCAGTGAGTTACATCCATCTGCCATAGTTCACTAGGTTGCAATCCCCAAGGATTAATACCTTGTGCAAAGGGTCGGAGATGCAGGGGTCTACAAGTAGAGGAATTATTAATAATTTCTTTAGCCAGGTGGTATGGGATTTTCCATAGCTGGTGTAGGGAGCCAGAATTGTTGTGTAACAGAGCATGTTGTTCTTCCGAGTAGCAAAAGAAACAAGTTTATTAGCCTGTTCATTACCATGAGTCATAGGACCAGGAAGGGAGGAATGTGCCCGAATATGGGTAATATAAATGGGTGAAGTGCAGTTTCTAATAATGGATTGTAATTTTAAAAAAAGTTTGTTGAATAATAGGCTGATTTGAGTTTATTGTAGAGATTTCTATATTTTTCAATACAAAAACTGAATATAAGGAGTCAGAGAGTATATTAATGGGGTAAGGATGTAGGCAAATAAGTTGAATAAGAGCATATAATTCGTTTTGCTGAGCAGAATGGAATTTAGTGTAAAAGACTTTATATTCTTTGAGAGACCAGAATGAGGCTTTGGTGTTTTTAGTCACATCTATATAGAAAACTTCAACTTGTGGTATAGTCTGTGAGCTGACAATGTGGGAAATGATGCATTCAGTACTTTTGAAGAAATTCCATAGCTTGTTAGATGGATAATGAAATGAAATTTCTTCAAAATATTCCAGAAAGTCTATTTGAAAATCGGTGGAAGTTTGTAATGCATTCTCAAATTGAGATTTATTGATATGTATTACAATTTTATGAGGATCAGAGCCAATTAGAGTTTTAGTTCTATTTATTCCATTGATAATGATGAGAGCAATTAAATCAAGGTAGGGTGTAAGTGACTTTATTCCTCTAAAATGGGTACAAATCGATTCTACTGGGTGTTCTTGTTGGGCAAGAAGTCCTATGGGAGAATGAAGAGAGGGGGGTATAAATAATTTTAAAGGTAAATTTAGTCTGATGTGAGTAAGAAACTGTTTTTGTAATTTATTTTGCACTAAATAGAGTTCCTCTCGTGCCTCTTGAGAAAGTGAACGAGAGCTATCTAAAGTAGGATCTCCTTTCAAAATATTAAGTAGATTAGTCAGTTGATAATTAGCAATGTGTAATGAGGGTCTAATCCAATTTATATCACCTAAGAGTTTTTGAAAATCATTTAAAGTTGATAATTTATCAGTATGAATCTGAGTTAATTGAGGAATAATACGTTGTCTATTAACAATAAATCCTGAGTAATGGTAAGGTGTAGAGGTTTGAATTTTTTCAGGGGCAATGATTAACCCAGAGTTTTTTAAGCACTGTTGAGTTATATCAAACATGTGTTGCATTTCTAAAACAGATGGAGCCGAAAACAATATATCATTCATATAATGAATAACAAGAAAGTCAGGAAATTGTTTTCTCACAGGCTCAAGGGCTTTAGCCACGTAGTATTGGCACATGGTGGGAGAATTCATCATTCCTTGAAGCAGCACAGTCCATTGATATCGTTTATGAGGTCCGATGTGATTAGGAAAAGGTAGAGAGAAAGCAAATCTCTCTTGGTCTAAAGGGTGTAAAGGTATATTTAAAAAAAGCAATCTTGTAAATCAATAATAATAATGTGCCAATTTTGAGGAATAGTAGTAGGTGATGGGATTCCTGGTTATAATACACTCATAGGTTTCATAGATGCATTAACTTTTCTAAGGTCTGTTAAGAGGCGTCATTTCCCGGTCAGGGAAGAGATTCAAATTATGATGTCATCTCAGATTCTATGGCAGTTCAAAAAGCGGGACAAAATTGCTCAATTACTTCTTTTGCCTTACACTTCTATTAACTCCTCTAATAATGTATGGACAGGCGGATTTGGCAGTACAAATAAAAAACAATCCTTATGGACATCATTGGTATCTGAATATGCCTGACCAAATATAAATATCAAAATTAATGGTAAAACATTAAGACCTTATGTGATAAATGCACCCCTTAATCTAATAGGAAGGGACTTACTTATGCGATGGCAGGCTCAGATATACATTCCACATTTTTCCTAGGGGCCACTGCTCATTTAACAAATAAAGCAATTATTAAAATAACTTGGAAGAATGACTAGCCTATTTGGACAGAGCAGTGGCCCCTTATGGAAGAAAAATTACAGGCTGCTAAAGAACTTATAGACACACAATTAGAATTGAAACATATTGAGGAATCTTGCTCTCCTTGGAACTCTCCTATTTTTGTTATAAAGAAATCTAACACTTCCTCTGCAATTTTCTGGAAGAGTTTGAGGAGGATAGGTGTTAGCTCTTCTCTAAATGCTAGAATGGTAGAATTTTTTTGGTAGAATTCAGCTGTGAAGCCATCTGGTCCTGGGCTTTTGTTTGTTGGAAGATTTCTGATTATAGTTTCAATTTCTGTGCTTGTGATGGGTCTGTTAAGATTTTCTATTTCTTCCTTGGTCAGTTTTGGAAAGTTATGCTTTTCTAAGAATTTGTCCATTTCTTCCAAGTTGTCCATTTTATTGGCATATAGCTGCTGATAGTAGTCTCTTATGATCCTTTGTATTTCTGTATTGTCTGTTGTGATGTCTCCATTTTCATTTCTAATTTTGTTGATTTTATTCTTCTCCCTTTTTTTCTTGATGAGTCTGGCTAATGGTTTGTCTATTTTATTTATCTTCTCAAAGAACCAGCTTTTAGCTTTGTGGATTTTTGCTATAGTCTCCTTTGTTTCTTTTTTTCATTTATTTCTGCCCTAATTTTTATGATTTCTTTCCTTCTACTAACTCTGGGGTTCTTCATTTCTTCTTTTTTTAGCTGCTCTAGGTGTAGAGTTAGGTTTTTTTATTTGATTTTACTCTTGTTTCTTGAGGTAAGCTTGTATTGCTATGAACCTTCCCCTTAGCACTGCTTTTACTGAATCCCATAGGTTTTGGGTTATGTTTTCATTTTCATTCATTTCTATGCATATTTTGATTTCTTTTGTTTGATTTCTTCTGTGATTTGTTGGTTATTCAGAAGTGTGTTGTTTAGCCTCTATATGTTTGCATTTTTAATAGTTTTTTTTTTCCCCTATAGTTGACATCTAATCTTACCACATTGTGATCAGAAAAGAGGCTTGAAGTGATTTCCTTTTTTATTTTTTTAATGTACCAAGGCTAGATTTATGGCCCAGGATGTGATCAATCCTGGAGAAGGTTCCTTGTGCCCTTGTCAAAAAGGTGACATTCATTTTTTTTTTTTTTTTGGGGGGGTGGCAGTGAAACGTCCTATCAATATCAATTAGGTCCAACTGGTCCATTAAATCATTTAAAGTTTGTTTCCTTGCTAATGTTCTGTTTAGTTGATCTATCCATTGGTGTGAGTGGGGTATTAAAGTCTCCCACTATTATTGTTACTGTTAATTTCCCCTTTCATACTTGTTAGCATTTGCCTTACATATTGTGGTGCTCCTATGTTGGGTGCATATATATTTATAATTGTTATGTTTTCTTCTTGGATTGACCATTTGATCATTATGTAGTGTCCTTCTTTGTCTCTTTTCACAACCTTTATATCAAAGTCTATTTTATCTGATATGTGTATTGCTACTCTTGCTTTCTTTTGGTCTCCATTTGCATGAAATAACTTTTTCCAGCCCTTCACCTTCAGTCTGTATGTGTTCCTTGTTTTGAGGTGGGTCTCTTGTAGACAGTATATACAGGGATCTTATTTTTGTATCCATTCAGCCAGTCTTTGTCTTTTGGTTGGGGCATTCAAACCATTTACATTTAAGGTAATTATTGATAAGGATGATCCTGTTGCCATTTACTTTGCTGTTTGGTGTTCGATTTTATGCACCCTTTCTGTGTTTCCTGTCTAAAGAAGATCATTTAGCATGAGTTGAAGAGCTGGTTTGGTGGTGCTGAATTCTCTCAACTTTTTCTTGTCTGTAAAGCTTTCAATTTCTCCTTCATATTTGAATGAGATCCTTGCTGGGTACAGTAATCTGGGTTGTAGACTTTTCTCTTTCATCACTTTAAGTACGTCCTGCCATTCCTTTCTGGCCAGAAGAGTTTCTTTTGAAAGATAATATTTGTTCTTTGTGTTTGATCTCCATTAATTTGATTAATATATGCATTGGGAAGTTTCTCCTTGGGTTTATCCTGTTTGGGACTCTCTGGGTTTCTTGGACTTGGATGGCTATTTCCATCACCATTTTAGGGAACTTTTCAACTATTATCTCCTCAAGTTTTTTCTCATGGCCTTTCTTTTTGTCTTCTTCTTCTGGGACTCCTATGATTTGAATGTTGGGGTGTTTGACACTGTCCCAGAGGTCTCTGAATTTGTCCTCATTTCTTTTAATCTTTTTTTTTTCTTTTTCCCTCTCTGCTTCATTTATTTCCACCATTCTATCTTCCACCTACTAATCCCATATTCTGCCTCAGTTATTCTACTGTTGGTTCCCTCCAGAGTGCTTTTGATCTCAGTTATTGCATTATTCATTATTGATTGCATTATTCATTATTGATTCATTTACTTCTTCTAGGTGCTTGTTAAACATTTCTTGCATCTTCTCAATCCTTGTCTCCAGACTATTTATCTGTAACTCCATTTGCTTTCAAGATTTTGGGGTCATTTTTACTATCATTATTCTGAATTCTTTTTCAGATAGACTCCCTATTTCCTCCTCTTTTATTTGGTTTGGTGGGCATTTATTATGTTCTTTTACCTGCTGAATATTTCTCTGCCTTTTCATCTTGTTTAGATTGCTGTGTTTGGGGTGGCCTTTCTGTATGCTGGAAGTTTGTGGTTCTTCTTCATTGTGGAGGTTTCCCCCTGTGGGTGGGGTTGGACAAGTGGCTCATCATGGTTTCCTAGTTAATGAAGCTTGCGTCAGTGTTCTGGTGGGTGGAGCTGGATCTCCTCTCTCTGGAGTGCAATGAAGTGTCCAGTAGTGAGTTTTGAGGTGTCTGTGGGTTTGTTGTGACTTACGGCTGCCTGTATTTTAATGCTCAGGGTTACGTCCCTGTGTTGCTGGAGGATTAGCTTGGTATGTCTTGCTCTGAAACTTGTTGGCTCTTGGATGGGGCTTGGTTTCAGTGTAGGTATGGAGGCTTTTGGATGAGCCCTTGTCAATTAATGTTCCCTGGAGTCAGGAGTTTTCTGGTGTTCTCAAGTTTTGGATTTAAGCCTCCTGCCTCTGGTTTTCAGTCTTATTCTTACAGTAGCCTCAAGACTTCCCCATCCATGTCGCACCGATGATAAAACATCTCCTTTCGAAGAGATTGGGCTACCTTTCTGGGTGCCTGGTGTCCTCTGCCAGCATTCAGAAATTGTTCTGTGGAATTTGCTCAGCATTCAAATGATCTTTTGATGAATTTGTGGGGGAGAAAGTGGGCTCCCCATCCTATTCCTCTGCCACCTTAGGACCTCCATCCTTATTTAGTGAAAGATTTTTAAAATTCTGCAATGCTTTAAAATTTTCAAGAGTTTCATACACATGATTTTACATATTCTTATAATAACTCGACTTTCCCCTAACCCTATATTGCCTTTCCCCACTTCCCTCTTCCCACTGGTAGCCATAATTTGGTTTCTATATTTGTGAGTTTGCTTCTTTTTTGGTTACTTCTCAAGTGTGTTATATTTTTGATATTCCACATACATGTCATATCATACAACATTTGTGTGTTTTCTCTTTCTGCATTATTTTAGCAGTTTAATGCCCTCCAAGTGAATCCATATTCTCACAAACAGCAAAACTGTATTCATATGCAATAAGTCCTTTACATATGAACCTTCAAGCTCTGAATTTTCAAAGATGTGAATGTGTTGCTCACATGTCAAAGCATGTGAGTTAGTTCTCATGATGGGTGTACATTCTGTGTGTAAATCTTCTACACATGGGTGTGCTTTTGTGTATTCTACTGTACAGTAGTGCACAGTATCTTTATTGCAAAGATATCCAGAGGCAAGTGTAAAAGCAGTGTTGATTTTGAAGGACACTTCAGATCCTCTCTGTAGATTTCCACTTAACTACACTGGTTTGATGAATGAAAATATATGGCATGATGAAAAAGATCACTACAGGTGCCTCATCATCAATAAAAATGTCCTTTTCTGCTCTGTGTAGTTGATACCCTTGTCCATCTCAATCAGAGATGCTGCTTGGTTATGTCAAAGGGGAGGAGGGAGCAAGAATTATCTCAGTATTCTGCTTGCCCAAGTGGCTCTAATTCTCAAGAAAGGGATAGAGAAGCATGTCTAAGCCTCAGTCTCATATCCAGTTTTATCTGCAATAATGCTGGTATTTTAGCTGGTACAGAATCCACCTGCAATGCAGGAGACCCTGGTTCAATTCCTGGGTCAGGAAGTTCCCCTGTAGAAGGAGTAGGCTGCCTACTCCAGTGTTCTTGGGCTTTCCTCGTGACTCAGACAGTAAAGAATCTGCCTGCAATGCAAAGACCTGGGTACAACCCCTGGATTGGAAAGATCCACAGAAGGAGGCCGTGGCAACCCACTCTAGCATTCTTACCTGGAGAATCCCCATGGACAGAGGTGCCTGGTAGGCGACAGTCCATGAAGTCACAAAGAGTCAGGCCTGTTGAGTGAATAAGCACAGCACAATGCTAGTAATTTTAATCTCTGACTCCTGTGTGTAGTCTGCAAGTGATCCATGACCCAGAAAGATGATGATTCAATGGCCCTTTTAGTATCCAGTAATGGTGAAGCCAGAAATATCACTTTAATCATAACATTTATTGAGTAATATTGGGGAACACTCTGGTCTGAGTCAGGGATGTGAGACAAAAACAAAATCCTACTCAGATGCTTTAACTGAAGAGAATTTAATGGAGATAATTTAATTTAATAAGGAGAATACTGGCAGTGTTAAGTAAATCAGCCCAAGAACTTGAAGTACCTGGAGGCTAAGTTCATAAGGCAATTTTCATACCAGTCCTGAAGCAGTCAACACAAAGGCCTCTGTCAGGATTCTAGTGTCATGAGATCCAGGAAGAGCATGCCAGGTCACCTTTTCAACACACACCTTAGCAGGAATTTTCCTTGAAAAGATGCAGCCAACTTAACGCTTCATTGTGAAACTGGGAGAAAACGAAATTTGGATACTTTTCTCTTCCTCTTATTTCTGTTATGCTCCTGGTTTCTCCCATTGACCTAACTCAGATGGAAACTAGACACTCAAGGAGCCCTATTGATGGAATTTAAGGATTAAGCTCCAGGTAGACACCTCCCTCAAATAAATAAATAAATAAATAAGACAAACTGTAAAGATGGTCTAGGCTGATAAAGGAAGCATCATTAGCTCATTTATATTATCTGTATATCCAGGGTGTTCCCTTTCTTAGGTATTTATTATTATAACAATTTAAAATATAAAGAGCAAGGTTCAGAATCAGTAAATAAGTAGTTCGAATGCAGCAAAATTATCTGACTGTCTGATGGTTTTCCTATATCATTCAGTCTTCTATCTGCATGAGAACTTAATAACTTCCCTAAGTCAAGTCTCAAAAAAACAATACATTTATGCATAATTAAAAAAAAATGAGTCCCCTTAGTATACCATTTCAGAAGATTTGATTCCCTGAAGATACTGGGGAGAGGCAAGAATCATGTCCTCAGTGGGCTTAACATTTTAAAAAGAGTAAATCAGTCATAGTGGTTTAAAGTCTAGATGATTTTCTGTGAGAAATAATTGAACCCTAGGGTGCTGATCCCTCTGTGGCAATTCTGGTATAAATTCCTCAGCTTCTTCATATCCGTGCTGTCACTGGGAAATCACTCTTCTTTCACCGGTAGGACTAGGTATTGAACAGTTTGCTGTGCTGTATGCTTAGTCACTCACTCGTGTTTGACTCTTTGTGACCCCATGGACGGTAGCCCACCAGACTTCTCTGTCCATGAGGATGCTCCAGGCAGGAATACTGGAGTGGGTTGCCATGGCCTCCTCCAGGGGATTTTCCCAATACAGGGGTCAAATCCAGGTATTCTGCACTGCAGGCATATTCTTTACCATCTGAGCCACCAGGAAAGCCCAAGAATACTGGAGTGGGTAGCCTATCCCCTCTCTAGGGGATCTTCTGGACCCTGCAATCAAAATGGGATCTCCTGAGTTGCAGGCATATTCTTTACCAGCTAAGCAAAATTCTATTTTTCTCATAGTACAAATATTTATAAATATACCATGGAGTGGTATCACAATGGCCAAAGAAATAGATCAAAGGCCACAAAACAGAGCCTCAGGTTGAGAGTGTCTGTCAAGAATACAAAGCTCTATAGTGCCCAGAGCCATTTCTGTCCACTTCTCTCTAAGATTACCTTGCCAAGTCAATTCTTCTCAGCAGATGGCCAAAATATTGGAGGTTCAGCTTCAGCATCAGTCCTTCCAATGAATTTTCAGTACTGATTTCTTTTAGGATGAACTGGTTGGATCTCCTTGCAGTCCAAGGGACTCTCAAGAGTCTTCTCCAACACCACAGTTCAAAAACATCAATTCTTAGGTGCTCAGCTTTCTTTATGGTCCAACTCTTACATCCATACCTGACTACTGGAAAACCCATACCTTGGACTAGACAGACCTTTGTCAGAAAAAGAATGTTTCTACTTTTTAATATGCTGTGTAGGATCATCATAGATTTTCTTCCAAGGAGATGGTCTCTTTATCATGTACAAAAGTTGAGAAATACACTTTATGATTTCTTACATACTGTCTCAGTTTTATAAATAACATGATTATTATTATCAGTGTGACCTTTACAGAACTCAAATTGAATCCCTGTTATACAGTTTATTCTTACTTTCTGAAAGAGTTAAAATGAGGTAAAGTTACAAAATGTTTTTAGTTTGGGGACGGGTGTGTCAATCATTTTTTAAAAAATTGTCTTTTCCTCAAGGGGAAATTTTTTTTTTTTTAATTTTTTTATTAGTTGGAGGCTAATTACTTCACAACATTTCAGTGGGTTTTGTCATACATTGATATGAATCAGCCATAGATTTACACTTATTCCCCATCCCGATCCCCCCTCCCATCTCCCTCTCCACCCGATTCCTCTGGGTCTTCCCAGTGCACCAGGCCCAAGCACTTGTCTCATGCATCCCACCTAGGCTGGTGATCTGTTTCACCATAGATAGTATACATGCTGTTCTTTTGAAACATCCCACCCTCACCTTCTCCCACAGAGTTCAAAAGTCTGTTCTGTATTTCTGTGTCTCTTTTTTCTGTTTTGCATATAGGGTTATCGTTACCATCTTTCTAAATTCCATATATATGTGTTAGTATGCTGTAATGTTCTTTATCTTTCTGGCTTACTTCACTCTGTATAAGGGGCTCCAGTTTCATCCATCTCATTAGGACTGATTCAAATGAATTCTTTTTGATGGCTGAGTAATATTCCATGGTGTATATGTACCACAGCTTCCTTATCCATTCATCTGCTGATGGGCATCTAGGTTGCTTCCATGTCCTGGCTATTATAAACAGTGCTGCGATGAACATTGGGGTGCACGTGTCTCTTTCAGATCTGGTTTCCTCAGTGTGTATGCCCAGAAGTGGTATTGCTGGGTCATATGGCAGTTCTATTTCCAGTTTTTTAAGGAATCTCCACACTGTTTTCCATAGTGGCTGTACTAGTTTGCATTCCCAACAGTGTAAGAGGGTTCCCTTTTCTCCACACCCTCTCCAGCATTTATTGCTTGTAGACTTTTGGATAGCAGCCATCCTGACTGGCGTGTAATGGTACCTCATTGTGGTTTTGATTTGCATTTCTCTGATAATGAGTGATGTTGAGCATCTTTTCATGTGTTTGTTAGCCATCTGTATGTCTTCTTTGGAGAAATGTCTGTTTAGTTCTTTGGCCCATTTTTTGATTGGGTCATTTATTTTTCTGGAATTGAGCTGCAGGAGTTGCTTGTATATTTTTGAGATTAATCCTTTGTCTGTTTCTTCATTTGCTATTATTTTCTCCCAATCTGACGGCTGTCTTTTCACCTTACTTATAGTTTCTTTTGTAGTGCAAAAGCTTTTAAGTTTCATTAGATCCCATTTGTTTAGTTTTGCTTTTATTTCCAATATTCTGGGAGGTGGGTCATAGAGGATCTTGCTGTGATTTATGTCGGAGAGTGTTTTGCCTATGTTCTCCTCTAGGAGTTTTATAGTTTCTGGTCTTACATTTAGATCTTTAATCCATTTTGAGTTTATTTTTGTGTATGGTGTTAGAAAGTGTTCTAGTTTCGTTCTTTTACAAGTGGTTGACCAGTTTTCCCAGCACCACTTGTTAAAGAGGTTGTCTTTTTTCCATTGTATAGCCTTGCCTCCTTTGTCAAAGATAAGGTGTCCATAGGTTCGTGGATTTATCTCTGGGCTTTCTATTCTGTTCCATTGATCTATGTTTCTGTCTTTGTGCCAGTACCATACTGTCTTGATGACTGTCGCTTTGTAGTAGAGTCTGAAGTCAGGCAGGTTGATTCCTCCAGTTCCATTCTTCTTTCTCAAGATTACTTTGGCTATTCGAGGTTTTTTGTATTTCCATACAAATTGTGAAATTATTTGTTCTAGTTCTGTGAAAAATACCATTGGTAGCTTGATAGGGATTACATTGAATCTATAGATTGCTTTGAGTAGAATAGGCATTTTGACAATATTGATGGGTTCACGTTTATACAACCTTTCTGCGTTTCCTGTCTAGAGAAGATCCTTTAACATTTGTTGAAGAGCTGGTTTGATGGTGCTGAATTCTCTCAGCTTTTGCTTGTCTGTAAAGCTTTTGAGTTCTCCTTCATATCTGAATGAGATCCTTGCTGGGTACAGCAATCTAGGTTGTAGGTTATTCTCTTTCATTACCCTAAGTATGTCCTGCCATTCCCTTCTGGCCTGGAGAGTTTCTATTGATAGATCAGCTGTTATCCTTCTGGGAATCCCTTTGTGTGTTATTTGTTCTTTCTCCCTTGCTGCTTTTAATATTTGTTCTTTGTGTTTGATCTTTGTTCATTTGATTAATGTGTGTCTTGGGGTGTTTCCCCTTGGGTTTATCCTGTTTGGGACTCTCTGGGTTTCTTGGACTTGGGTGGCTATTTCCTTCCCCATTTTAGGGAAATTTTCAGCTATTATCTCCTCGAGTATCTTCTCATGGCCTTTCTTTTTGTCTTCTTCTTCTGGGACTCGTATGATTCGAATGTTGGGGCGTTTCACATTGTCCCAGAGGTCCCTGAGGTTGTCCTCATTTCTTTTGATCCTTTTTTCTTTTTTCCTCTCTGCTTCATTTATTTCCACCATTTTATCTTCTACCTCACTTATCCTATCTTCTGTCTCCGTTATTCTACTCTTGGTTCCCTCCAGAGTGTTTTTGATCTCATTTATTGCATCATTCATTTTTAATTGACTCTTTTATTTCTTCTAGGTCCTTGTTAAACATTTCTTGCATCTTTTCAATCTTTGTCTCCAGGCTATTTATCTGTAACTCCATTTTGTTTTCAAGATTTTGGATCCTTTTTCTTATCATTATTCTAAATTCTTTTTCAGGTAGATTCCCTATCTCCTCCTCTTTTGTTTGACTTGGTGGGCATTTTTCGTGTTCCTTTACCTGTTGGGTAGTTCTCTGCCTTTTCATCTTGTTTAGATTGCTGTGTCTGGAGTGGGCTTTCTGTATTCTGGTGGTCTGTGGTTCCTTTTTATTGTGGAGGTTTCACCCATTGGAGGGGGGGGGGTTTGGACGATTGGTTTGTCAAGATTTCCTGGTAAGGGAAGCTTGTGTCAGTGTTCTGGTGCGTGGAACTGGATTTCTTCTCTCTGGAGTGCAATGGAGTGTCCAGTCATGAGTTTTGAGATGCATCTATGTGTTAGGTGTGACTTTGGGCAGCCTGTATGTTGACGCTAAGGGCTATGTTCCTGCATTGCTGGAGAATTTGTGTGGTATGTCTTGTTCTGGAGCTTATTGGCTCTTGGGTGATGGTTGGTTTCAGTGTAGGTATGGAGGCTTTTTGATGGTTTCTCTTTACTTAATGTTCCGTGTAGTCAGGAGTTTTCTGGTATTCTCAGGTTTTGGGCTTAAGTCTCCTGCCTCTGGATTTCAGTTTTATTCTTCCAGTAGTCTCAAGACTTCTTCAACTATACAGCACTGATAATAAAACTTCCAGGTTAATGGTGAAAAGATTCTCCACCGTGAGGGACACCCAGAGAGGTTCACAGAGTTACATGAAGAAGAGGAGAGGGAGGAGGGAGAGAGAGATGAGCAGGAGGAGAAAAGGGGGACTCAAGAGGAGAGAGACAGATCTACACAGTTATCTGTTCCCAAAGTGTTCTCCGTAGCCCAGACACCCACAAAGATTCACAGAATTGGATTGGGAAGAGAAGGGGAAAGGAGGAAATAGAGGTGTTCTGAGGTAGAAAACAGAGAGTCAAAAGTGGGAGAGAGTAATCAACACACTCCTGAATAGAAATGGGAACTGAATATTGGATTCTTAAATGTCCAAAATTTATATCACATACTAAAAAACACAGATTAAAAATCTAGCATGGAGGTTAGACTCTTTAAAATACAGTATTTAAAAACAAAAACAAAAGCACCAAAAAAAATTTTAGAAATATATATGAAGTTCAGTTTAAAAATAGGGCTTCTCTCTCTCTCTTTTATTTTTTTTTTGCAAGGTTATAATGAAATGAAAATGAAAATTAAGGAATAATATGCAGTATTAGAGGACTTTAAAAGGAAATAAAAGAGAAAAACAAGAAAAAGAAAAAAAAAACAAGAAAAAATATTTTTCTTAATTAAAAAAATTGTAAAAATCTATGAAAATGAAAATTAAGGAGTAATGGGGGAGTAATAGGGAATTTTAAAAGAAAATAATAGAGAAAAAATAAAAAAGAAAAGGAAAGAAAAAATTTTTTAAATAAAAAAAATATATATATCTAGGAATTTCTCTGGAGCTGTTGCAGTCAGTGTGGGTTCAGTCCAGTTTCAGATAGCTCCTCATTCCAGCTTACACTTCTCGATATCTATAGGCCCTTTCCGGTGTAGTCAGTGTTACCTACAGGGATTTTAATCTGTTGCACCGTTCCTTTCAGAAGCGGTTCCCTTTGTTTATTTGGCTTCTGTTTGCCATCTCTTCGGTGTCTAATTTCCGCCCTGACACAGGTGGGCGGAGGTGGTCTCTTGTTCAGGTTTGCTAGTTCAGTCCTGCTATACAGGGATGGCGGGGCGCTGCAGACAGATATCGCTGTGTGTGGGGAGCACTCACCGTCTTCCCGCCACACTGGGTTTGCCCCTGCTCACCGGTGTGTGTGCTTTCCCGTCTACACTGCTCAGGCTCCCAGCTGCTCTATATGGAGCGGGCCCTGCGTTGCGTGGGGTTCCAGTTTTCGGGTACTCCACAAAAGTACGGACTCGGTTGTGTCTGCGTTTTGTGCTTTCCCTGGCCTGAGCGGCTCAGGCAGCCAGGGGCTTGACGGGCGCACTCTCCCCTCCGCGGCCCCAGCCTCAGTTTCTGCGCGCGCAGGTTGGGTGCCAGCAGCTTGTGTTTGTTCTCAGGAGCTGGCCTCTAGCCGCGACACTCCTGGCGGTGGGGGATGTCGACCATCCAGAATCTCAGGAAGTCTTTGGATAGAAACTGGAGGCCTCTTTGCAGTATGGGAGGGGATGCCACCACTGGGGCCGAGTTTGCCCCTTTCCCCTCCCCCCTGCCTCCTACCTCCGGCGGGGATGGACCGGTCCACCACTGGCTAGCTCTTCTCTGGAGTTTCTCAGTCCCTTTGTTTTGTGAACAGCTGGCAGTGTGTTTGGGCTGGTTAATTTTCTCTCGTGCTATCCCACAGTTTAAAAAAGCTCCCTCCAATTGCTCTCAGGGCCTTCAGGATTGGTCCTTACCCTAAGCAATGCCGCCCGCTCCTCTCCGTTCCACCCCCACTTGCTGGTGGCGGATGTGGGCGTCTGGGGTACTTTTCTGCTGGGAGTTGCTTTTAGGCGCATAATCTGTGGGCCTTATTTAATTTTTCCTCCCAGTTAGGTTGCCCTCCGAGGTTCAAAAACTTCCCCCAGACCCACTAGTGCGAGGGTTTCCTGGTGTTTGGAAACTTCCTCTATTAAGACTCCCTTCCCAGGATGGGTCTCCATCCCTAGCTCTTTTGTCTCTCTTTTTATCTTTTATATTTTGTCCTACCTCCTTTTGAAGACAATGGGTTGCTTTGCTGAGCGCCTGATGTCCTCTGCTAGCGATCAGAAGTTGTTTTGTGAAATTTGCTCAGCGTTCAATTGTTCTTTCGATGAATTTGTAGAGGAGAAAGTGGTCTCCCCATCCTATCCTCTGCCATCCTGACTCCTCCCCCCAAATTTAGAGTTTTTATAAACAACATGATATATTTATATTTGATGTTATACTTTAATGTTTCTAGAAAGTCAGAACAAGGTTGTAGAGAGTATGAAAAGAAAACTCTTAATTTGACTACCAAATATAGATATAAGGGTAACTATATATTAGGGTATAATGTAGGAAAACCTAGTACAGTTGAATAGTTAGAATGACCGATAGTGTTTGGAAGCTTGTCATTATAAATTCATTTAATTACCATGAGAGTATTATACCATAGTTAGTACCATTTGACACATTCTTCATATGAGAAAAAAAGCACTGTGAATTTAGTTAACCCAACCACAGTCAGAGCTATTAAATATTGGATCTGATATTCTACCAAGGTAGATTGACCTCAGAAGGAATATCCATAATAGTATCTATATTCTTATTTATGATTGATTTCAGCAAACCTGCAAAAATTTTAGGTATATAATAACAAAAAAATTCAGCCTCAATATGCTGGAATTTTGCCCACTCTCACCACTACTATTCAACATAGTTTTGGAAGTTTTGGCCACAGCAATCAGAGCAGAAAGAGAAATAAAAATAATCCAGATTGGAAAAGAAGAACTAAAACTCTCACTGTTTGCAGATGACATAATCCTCTACATAGAAAACCCTAAAGACTCTACCAGAAAATTACTACAGCTAATCAATGAATATAGTAAAGTTTCAGGATATAAAATGAACACACAGAAATCCCTTGCATTCCTATACACTAACAATGAGAAAACAGAAAGAGAAATTAAGGAAACAATACCATTCACCATTGCAACAAAAAGAATAAAATGCTTAGGAGTATATCTACCTAAAGAAACAAAAGACCTATACATAGAAAACTGTAAAACACTGACGAAAGAAATCAAAGAGGACACAAATAGATGGAGAAATATACCATGTTCATGCATTGGAAGAATCAATATTGTGTAAATGACTATACTACCCAAAGCAATCTGTAGATTCAATGCAATCCCTATCAAGCTACCAAAGGTATTTTTCACAGAACTAGAACAAACAATTTCACAATTTGTATGGAAATACAAAAAACCTCGATTAGCCAAAGCAATCTTGAGAAAGAAGAATGGAACTGGAGGAATCAATCTGCCTGACTTCAGGCCCTACTATAAAGCCACAGTCATCAAGACAATATGGTACTAGCAAAAAGACAGAAATATAGATCAATGGAACAGAATAGAAAGCCCAGAGATAAATCCACGAACCTATGGACACTTTATCTTCGACAAAGGAGGCAAGGATATACAGTGGAAAAAAGACAACCTCTTTAACAAGTGGTGCTGGGAAAACTGGTCAACCACTTGTAAAAGAATGAAACTAGAACACTTTCTAACACCATACACAAAAATAAACTCAAAATGGATTAAAGATCTAAATGTAAGACCAGAAACTATAAAACTCCTAGAGGAGAACATAGGCAAAACACTCTCCGACATAAATCACAGCAAGATCCTCTATGACCCACCTCCCAGAGTATTGGAAATAAAAGCAAAACTAAACAAATGGGACCTAATGAAACTTAAAAGCTTTTGCACTACAAAGGAAACTATAAGTAAGGTGAAAAGACAGCCCTCAGATTGGGAGAAAATAATAGCAAATGAAGAAACAGACAAAGGATTAATCTCAAAAATATACAAGCAACCCTTGAAGCTCAATTCCAGAAAAATAAATGACCCAATCAAAAAATGGGCCAAAGAACTAAACAGACATTTCTCCAAAGAAGACATACAGATGGCTAACAAACACATGAAAAGATGCTCAACATCACTCATTATCAGAGAAATGCAAATCAAAACCACAATGAGGTACCATTACACGCCAGTCAGGATGGCTGCTATCCAAAAGTCTACAAGCAATAAATGCTGGAGAGGGTGTGGAGAAAAGGGAACCCTCTTACACTGTTGGTGGGAATGCAAACTAGTACAGCCACTATGGAGAACAGTGTGGAGATTCCTTAAAAAACTGGAAATAGAACTGCCATATGACCCAGCAATCCCACTCCTGGGCATACACACTGAGGAAACCAGATCTGAAAGAGACACGTGCACCCCAGTGTTCATCGCAGCACTGTTTATAATAGCCAGGACATGGAATCAACCTAGATGCCCATCAGCAGACGAATGGATAAGGAAGCTGTGGTACATATACACTATGGAATACTACTCAGCCATTAAAAAGAATTCATTTGAATCAGTTCTAATGAGATGGATGAAACTGGAGCCCATTATACAGAGTGAAGTAAGCCAGAAAGATAAAGACTAATGCAGTATACTAAATCATATATATGGAATTTAAAGAGATGGTAATGATAACCCTATATGCAAAACAGAAAAAGAGACACAGATGTACAGAACAGACTTTTAGACTCTGTGGGAGAGGGCAAGGGTGGGATGTTCAGAGAGAACAGCATTGAAACAAGTATACTATCAAGGGTGAAACAGATCACCAGCCCAGGTTGGATGCATGAGACAAGTGCTCAGGGCTGGTGCAGTGGGAAGACCCAGAGGGGTGGGTAGGGAACGGGGAGGTGGGGGTGGGGATCGGGATGGAGAACACATGTAAATCCATGGCTGATTCATGTCAACGTATGGCAAAAACCACTATAATATTGTAAAGTAATTCCTCCAACTAATAAATATAAATGAACAAAAATTAAAAAAAACACAAAAAAATTGTTTGTGATATATATAATTGATAATTTGATATAGATAAATTCATATATATATATATAATTGTTTGATATATACAGTTTAATGCACCATGCACTGTTCTTTCATTTCCAATATATTTAATATTGTATTAATGAAATATTGATTTTAACTTTAGTGAACTTCAGTAGCATATACTAAATTATAGACCATATATTGATATTAATCTTCAAGCAATAGGATGCTTGTACCACTTGATAATTCAAAATTAAATCTCTTCCAAAATTTTGTTTCTAAATACACACATTAATTGCAGACCCTGATAACGTCAACTCTGTATTTCTGGTTCTACAAATCTTGGTATTACTTAGGGAAAGGTTTAAATTATATCACTGTACATATTCTGAAAATATCTCCATTTTATTTGATTCTACCTAAAACCTTCTACCTTTGAGAATAATACTTACTGGAGGCCAAGGTTGGTGAAATATACTTCTTTCAATATTATCTGTCTATGAAGTATGTCAGCCATAAATTTTTCTCACAAATAAAATGTGAATATCATGTCAGTTGAAATTTTCTGTAGTAAACATGGTTATTTTTTGAGATAAATTATTTTTAATTTTTAATGCAATCATTTTGTTTTCTTCTGTAGGGAAAAGTAAATCAAACTAGAAATTTCATTCAGCTCCTGATCAAATGTAAAATTTTCCAGGAGGTTATGCTTGGAAAGAGTTTCAGGGCCCCACTCTATAGGTACATCAGCAGAGCAGAGCATGCTTTTCATTTCCTCCTAATATTTCCAGGGTAGGTCATATACTGGGAATTGTTGATAATGAAATGCTTGCTCATCCCTGTGGACCAGTTATCAAGAAAGATTTCTTTGCCTGTCTCCAGGGACAAAAGTTCAAGGACCAAAAGCAGCTATGATGGGATTTGAGATGCTAGTTATCTTTTCTCTTAGGAGCCACAAAATGAAGGGACTAATGGCTTGGTCTACCTTTGTGATGCTCTATATTTATGCCCAGGTTGGTAGAGAAGCTATTTCTGGCAAAATATCTACTCTATGACTAAAATCGTCAGGGGCAGAGTGATACGTTTTGACAAAAAAAGTTTGATATTTAAATGTGTAATATTATTTAGGGAGTAAATATGTTTGTTAAAAAGAAAGCAAGAATACAACAAAATTCAAAGAATGATATGAAAAAACCCAAAACTGTTGTAACAATTTAATGAATTTCTCCCAATTATTTTTGTCATGGAGTACTTATCTGTATACCTCTAGATTTGCATAATCACTATCATACTGTATATTCAGTATCCGCTCTCATTTTATAACTAAAAGCCACCTCAAAAACCATAATAAATGCAAAACTATGAGGAGAAAGTTTTTCTTACTTAATATTTTCTAGCATTGGAACTCATTATGTTCATTTTAGTGTTTTTCCTGATTTCAAACTATTCTTATACCATTCACTGTGTCATGTCAGAAACCAAAGCATGATCAGAGATTTTTAAAATCTCTCTTAATTTAATGATGGTCTAGCTTCATTCCCTAATTGATTAAGTTTTAACTATGCTATATATATATGCATATGGGCTTCCCTGGTGTCTCAGATGGTAAAGAATCTGTCTGCAATGCTGGAGAATAGGGTTTGACCCCTGGGGTGGGAAGATCCCCTTGAGGAGGGAATGGCTATGTACTCCAGCATTCTTGCTTGGAGAAGTCAGTGGACAGGGAAGCTGGAGGGCTACATTCCATGGTGTTGCAAAAAGTCAGACATGACTGAGTGCCTAACACTATCACTTCCATATATATATACAGATATATCTGTATAAAATATATATATATTCCTTTTTTCCTTAATCTAGAATGATTTAAAGCATACAAGGGATAAATACTAGGACATTTTGAAAAATATATATGGACATTTAATCATAACTCTGAACAAATAAAATATATTTCCACTTCTTATGCTTAATAAAAAAAGTGTGGCCTGTTTTTCTCTTAGAAAGAGAATAGCAAGGCAATATTAAAGCACAGAAATAAAAATTAGATACCTGATTTTATTAGCATTAAATAAATTCAAAATCTTGAAATTATCTACAGAACAGTATATACTCAATACAAGTGAAAATGAAAATATATATACAATTAGAACCACAGTAAATGTAAAGAAGGTTCAACAGTGAGGATGTTTCATACAATTATCAAAATCTGAGCATTGTAGTTATGACGCATGGATGAAAATCCCGGGTTGAGAAAGAATATAATCATTTTAATAATTTTCAATAATGATAATGAAATATCTTGAAGGCAACTAATCTGACTCAGACATGGTGCTTAGAGGAAAAAAAATCAATGTTAAATTAATAAAGAGAATGAGTGATGAATTAAGACAGTATCCTCAATAAGCCTTTAAAATAATGCATAGTGTGTTTCATCAGTTGTCACTTACAATATTTTATAATGTAAATATTTTTATTGTAAAATGAAGTTTGCTGGCATCAGGCACCAGTAATACATATTTGAGAAGAAAATTAAAAATTTAAACCAAACATATATATGTGTACTCATAGATCCCTTCACATGAATTGTCTTCAATTATCCCAAAACTGAAGATCAGTTATCACTACAGGAAGTTTCTTTTCGATGTATGATACAAAAGAAATCCTAAAACCTTGACTCCAATGATTTGAAATCATATGAACAAATACAGATCTATGTACTCATTTCCATATCCTAACCACTAAAGGTAAAAATCATTTTCAAAAGTCTATTAATCTCTATGCCATTTTTAATATACCAGTAAGCAATGTTTTTGAAAGAATTCTAGATAGAATTTTCAACTGAACTAATGTTTTTTTGAGTGCTAATATGCACAGGATGGTCCAAATTCCAAGGCAAGTTATAAACATGATTAAGGAAGAATCATTGATCTTAATAAATTCATCACTTTGTTTCCACAAGCCAAAAAGAGCAAAGAATACATTTACTTATTGTAAATATCATAAATACTACATATGTGTTTGTTTCATGCTGTGGATAGCAATAGCCAAACTATGACTAAACAGACTCTTCTCTCAAAAAACTTACAATCTTGTCTGAGAGAGAGAAGTACAATCCCACATATTTTCTCCTAATAAGTACTTTATGGATTAATTTTCAGTTCTTTTCAATAAACATTTAAATAAGATTACCCAACTTCCATTACTTCTAAACGATTCACGCACAATTAAAGCAGTACTGAGGCTTTCATCTTTTCCAGGGGCCATTTTGTATCAATGTTGAAGAGAGAGTACATTAAACAGGGTTTATGTTCAAGTCTCTTGTCAAGGAAAAATAACAGGAAAACCCAGTTTCTCTTTTTAATACTATAGATTTAATGAATTTTTTCTGCCCAATCGGGAGAAATGAGAGTCTCTAAATATACCTTGCAAATGTCGCAGTGATATTCTATACCTAGCACTTCATGTTTATACACATACACACAAACACGCATATCATTGTTGTTCAGTTGCTAAGTCGTGTCCGACTCTTTGCGATTGTGTAGATGGCAATAAAACAGCTTCCCTGTCTTCACTATTTCCTGGAGTTTGCTCAAACTCAAGTGCCCTGAGTTGGTGATGCCATCCAACCATCTCATCCTCTATCACCCCCTTCTCGTCTTCAATCTTTCCCAGCATAAGGATCTTTTCTAATGAGTTGGTTCTTCGCATCAGGTTGCCAAAGTGTTGGAGCTTCAGCTTCGGCATTAGTCCTTCCAAAGAATATTTGGAGTTGATTTCCTTTAGGAGTGACTTGTTTGATCTCCTTGCTGCCCAGGGGACTCTCAAGAGTCTTCTCCAGCACCACAGTTTGAAAACATCATTTCTTCAGTGCTCATCATTCTTTATGGTTCAACTCTCACCTCCATGCAGGATTCCTGGAAAAACCATAGATGTGACTATATGAACAGGTGTTCACAAAGTGATGTCTCTGCTTTTTAATATGCTGTCTATATTCTGGTTTTTCTTCAGATCATATAAATCTTTCACCTTTTAATATGCTGACTAGGTTTGTCATAGATTTTCTTCCATGTCATAACTTTTCTTCCATGGAGCAAGTGTCTTTTAATTTCATGGCTGCAGTCACCATCCACAGTGATTTTGGATCCCAAGAAAATAAAATTTGTTACTGTTTACATTTGCCATCTATTTACCATGAAGTGATGTGACCAGATGCCATGATCTTAGTTTTTTGAATGTTGAGTTCTAATCCAGGCTTTTCACTCTCCTCTTTCAACTTCATTAAGAGAGTCTTAAGTTCCTTTTCACTTTCTGTTTTTAGGGTAGTATCATCTTCACAACTGAGGTTGTTGATACTTCTCCCGGCAATCTTGATTCCAGCTTGTGCTTCATCCAGGTGTGCATTTCACATGATGTCCTCTTAATATATGTTAAATAAGCAGGATGAAAATATAAAATCTTGACCTACTCCTTTCCCAGTTTTGAACCAATCCATTGTTCCATAGCTGGTGCTAACTGTTGCTTCTTGACCTGAATACAGGTTTTTCATGGAGGCAGGTAAGCTGGTCTGGTATTCCCATCTCTTCAAGAATTTTCCACAGTTTGTTGTGATCCATATAAAATTTTTAGCATAGTCAATGAAGCAGTAGAAGATTTTTTTCCCCCTGAATTCTATTGCTTTTTCTCTGATACAATGGATACTGGCAATTTGATCTCCGGTTCCTCTGCCTTTTCTAAATCCAGCTTGTACATCTGGAAGTTCTTGGTTCACATGCTGTTGAAGGCTGTCTTGAAGGATTCTGAGTATTACCTTGCTAGCATGTGAGATGAGAGCAACCGTACTGTAGTTTGAACTTTCTTTGGCATTGGAACGAAAACTGAACTTTTCCAGTCCTGTGGCCACTGTTGAGTTTTCCAAATTTGCTGACATATTGAGTGCAACACTTTAACAGCATCATCTTTTATGATTTTAAATGGCTCAGGTGGAATTCCATCACCTCCACTAGCTTTGTTCATAGCGATGCTTCCAAAGGCCCACTAGACTTCACATTCCAGGATGTCTGGCTCTAGGTGAGTGACTATGCCATTGTGGTCATCTGGGTCTTTAAGGCCTTTCTTGCACAGTTCTTCTGTATATTCTTGCCACCTCTTCTTACTCTCTTTTGCTTTTCTTAGGTCCTTGCTGTTTCTGTCTGTTGTGCCCATCTTTGCATGAAATATTCCCTTGTTATTTCTAGTCTTTAAAAGTTATCAATTCTTTGAGCTTAGACACATTATAGGGATTAAGTATTATAATAGCCAGGACATGGAAGCAACCTAGATGCCCATCAGCAGACGAATGGATAAGGAAGCTGTGGTACACATACTCCATGGAATACTTCTCAGCCATTAAAAAGAATTCATTTGAATCAGTTCTAATGAGATGGATGAAACTGGAGCCCATTATACAGAGTGAAGTAAGCCAGAAAGATAAAGACCAATACAGTATACTAACACATATATGTATAATTTAGAAAGATGTTAACGATAACCCTATATGCAAAACAGAAAAAGAGGCACAGATGTACAGAACAGACTTTTGGAGTCTGTGGGAGAAGGCGAGTGTGGGATGTTTCGAGAGAACAGCATTGAAACATGTATATTATCTAGGGTGAAAGAGATCACCAGCCCAGGTTGGGTGCATGAGACAAGTGCTTGGGCCTGGTGCACTGTGAAGACCCAGAGGGATCGGGTGGAGAGGGAGGTGGGAGGGGGGATCAGGATGGGGAACACATGTAAATCCATGGCTGATTCATGTCAACGTATGGCAAAAACCACTACAATATTGTAAAATAATTAGCTTCCAACTAATAAAAATAAATGGAAAAAAAAAACAGAAAAAAAAAAAGAATTACCTTGAATCTCAAAAAAAAAAAAAAAAAGAAATTAAATTTTGCTGTTTTATGCTATACCTCACTGTATAACTTGTACAAACTCTGGGAGATGGTGAGGGGCAGGGAATCCTGATGTGCTGAAGTCCATAGGGTCTCAAAGAGTTGGACACGAATTGGCAACTGAACAACAACCACTGCAAAAATGTATCCCTTTGATATCAAGGTAAAGTCAGTTTGTCAAATAGACTAGAAAAATAAAAAATTGCCCATAAAAATAAAATGAGGTAATATGCTTTTGAAAGAGGAGAGAGGAGCCAAAAAGTTATTCTTAAACATATGCAAGTGAAAGCAAGTAACAATATCTGTAAATATAAAGTCTAGGAAATGCGAATATGAGAGCAAAAATAAATCTTCATAATTTAATGGCATTCAAATATGAAAGGAAATTTTTTAAATAAAGAAGGGGAAAATAATGCAAGACAAATAAATTTATCGAGAGTTTTGATTTGGTAAAAATAATTTAAACATTTATTTCCTAAAAGAGAGTTTGAATTTTAACATTTAAAAAGTACTTTGTAAAAAAAAAAAAAGATATCATTTTAGATAGAAACCAATATAAATTTAAAAAAAAGTTTGTAATCATTATTATTTGAATATAATGATCTATTTAATTACAAAAATATAGAAAATTATGAAATAGTTGGAAAATTTTTAATATATTCTTATGCTTTATGTAGAGAAAATTAAAGGTAATGTACAAAATTTTTAAATAAAGGAAATTTTAGCACTCTACCTGATAAAGCTAATAGGTTGCTGCAACATTTGATTTCAGTGTAATTTAGTAGCTTTACAACTTGTCTTTGCTACAAATATTAATACAAATGAGACAAGCGTTTAAGTAAAAAAAAAACTATTTTTAATAATCATGCCAAACCTATAGAAATCAGGAGAAAAGCAATGAGGTCTTAAAATACATAGAATTTCAATGAAGAAGCAGTGTACTGAAGCTTGTTGACATGTCACAGAAGTAAGCCTTTTAAAATGATTTCTTTGGGGGGAGGTTCAATCCAAGAGGGAGGGGATGTGTGTGTATCTACCTGATTTAGTTCATTGTATTGCAGAAAATAACCAAATCAATCAAAAGTAATTCATAAAAAAGTGAATATTCAATAAGAAAAAGCCATGTACATATAAAATACTGCAGGATTATGAGTGTTCAAACAATAATGGCCAGAGCTTATTCGTACGTCCTTAAATGCCATCATTATCTGATTTAATCTTTACAGAATATTTGTGGACCTGGAATTATTATTTATCTTGAGCAAGATAAATTACTATTTTTCTTAAGGAAACTTGAAACTTAAACTTTCAGCAAGCTTTAAAGGGTTATATAAGTAAAAGTGCAGCAGATCTAGAATCTAAATTCTGGAATGGTTGGTTGGGTTTGGGCAAGTGCTCATAATCACTCTGTTATGTTGATTCTCCACAAAGTAAAGGAAATAATTTCCAAAATAATTTACTATTCCCAGAACTGAGCTATTTTCCATCATAAAATTCTGGGAAGTTGGTTTATGCATGTGAACTTGTTTGATATAATTTCAAAGATGAAAACTAATCTTTCACTTTGCAAACCAGTTGCCTTTAAAAATGTATGTATATAGACCATGATTTAACATGGTTCATGATTTCCAGTTACAATGTAGATTTCTAAAGGCATATTCTTAGAAATATTTGACATTGTATTTAGTTAATCAGGATGGTTCAATAACAACATAAATACATAAATAATAAATATTATTAATTCCATTTGTTTCTGTAGAGAAAGCAAGGAAATACACTATAGGGATGGGGAAAAATGAGCTTTAAAATTTTTCATCACTGTTATTTTAATTGTTTGGGGCCTTTTCTCTTCTGCATGACTCTTCTGAGAGAATTTTTCACTTCTTTGTTTCCAAGACTATATATGAGTGGATTTAACATGGGGATGACAATAGTATAAAACACAGAAGCCACATGATCCTTTCCCAAAGAGTAGGACTTACTTGGTTTTGCATATGTAAAAATTGTAGTGCCATAAAAGACGATGACTGCCAGGAGATGGGAGGCACAAGTAGAGAAGGCTTTTTGTTTCCCTGAAGTGGAAGTAATTTTCAGGATGGTAGACAAGATGGCCACATGGGATGCAGACACCATGATAAGAGACACCAGTAGAGTGGAGCCAGCAAGTGTGGATATAATGATTTCAATGGCGTGCGTGTCAGTGCAGGACAGCGCTACGATCGGGGGTGTCTCACAGAAAAAGTGATAGATTACATTGGAGTCACAGAAATGCAATCTGCTCATGCAAAGCACATTGACAAAGGCGTCCATAAAGCCAATCAAATAAGATCCAAAAAGTATGGAGCAGCAGCGTCTAGTGGACATAACAGCCAGGTAATGCAGAGGGTTGCAGATGGCTACATAGCGATCATAGGCCATGGAGGAGAGAAGGAAACATTCAGTGGCAGCCAAGAAGATAAAAAGATTCATCTGGATGAAGCAGTTCAGGTATGAGATATACTTGTTGGAAGTCAGTAAGTTGTCTAAGGTTTTAGGGGTGATGACACTTGAGTAGCTGAGGTCAAGAAATGACAAGTGACTGAGCAAAAAATACATAGGAATGTTAAGCTGGGAATCCAGGCGGATTATCAGGATCATCCCCACATTGCCCAGCACAGCGATCAGGTATATCAGGAGAAAGAGGGTGCAGAGGACCAGCCGGATCTCTTCAGAGTCTGTCAGTCCCATGAGGATGAAGTCAGAAACATGTGTGATATTCCTTCTGCCCATAGTGTCCAAATGCTCCAAACTGTTGAGATATCAAAGTTGATACTCAGGGAAAATGTCTTCAAATAGTTTGCATTTTCATTGATGACATGACAAATTTATGTTAGCTTAATGTTTCTAGGATGTGATAATAATGAAGTGTGTAGAGTATGAAGAGAAACATCTTAATTTGATTGCCAAATATATACATATAGAAACAGGCATAAACTGACACTTGGATATAATATAATAAATGCTAATATATTAAAAACAATTAGGATAGCCCTAACACCATTTCCTTTTGTTAAAATGTTTAATTTTCATTAGACTATTACATCATAGGTATTACTATTACCCACATTTTTTAGGTGAGAAAAAGTGCACAGAGAATTTAGATAATTTTTCCAGTCAGGGCTATTTCATGTTTCCTCTGTAATTCTACCAAGATAGAATTGATCCCAGAGAGTATGCTCATGATGCTTTATTCCTATTTATAATTAATTTCAGCAAATCTGAAAATAAATGCTAGATATAAAAGGAACAGTGGTAGAATTGTTTTAATGTATTATGTACTGTTCACTGCATTCAAATATTCTTCAATACTAATGAAAAATAAATATCAACCTCTTGACTTCTTAATTGTAAACAGTGTCAAAATTATAGCTTCATATTCATATTAATTTCCAAAATATGCATTTTCCTAATTTGACTATTAAAATCAAATTTCTTCTAAAATTAGCAATTTCCTTGCAGACCTTAATTACATCAATTTTATATTTCTGGATCCACAAGTCCTGGAACTTCTTAGGGTAAGAAGAAGAAATGATAGAGCAAGTAATCATTCAAATAATGTCAGTAAGAAATGATATAGAAATCATTTAAATGATATCTGTGAGAAATGATACAGATATCATTTAAAAAATGGTATCTGTATGCAGAGACTTCTGATAATTCCTTATTATATTTGAACCTAACAAAAGTCTAACAAAAAAGAACCTAACAAATTTGAGAATAGTACTTACCAGGAGGCCAAGTTAGTGAAAAATCATTTTCTTCTAATATTATCTGTCTAGAAGTATGTCAAACTCAAATTTTGCTCACAATGAAACATGAAGATCTTTTCAGTCAAAAACTTCTGTAATATTTGTTTTCTTTGAGATAAGTTCTTTTGAGTTCTTAGTGCATTCATTTTGCTTTATTCTGAGAGAAAAGTTAATCAACATAGAAATTCTGTTCAGCTGGTGATCATGTGTAAATTTTGCCTGGAAGTTGTGTCTAAAAAGAACATCAAGGCTCTACCATGTAAGCAAACAGAGCAGAGTATGTCTTGCCTCTTATATTAACAATTTCAAGGTACCTCACATACTGGGGACTGATGTTAATGCAAAATTTCATCATCTCTGTGGACTAGTTTCAAGGAATATTATTTTGTATGTCCCCAAGGGCAATATTTCTTAAACTAAGTGTAGCTATGCTAATGTTTTCAAAAGCTAGTTATCTTTTCTCTTAGGAGTCAGACAGTGAAGAGCATGATGGCTTAATCTTCCTTTGTGATGCTCTAGCTTTATGCATGTGGTGATAGAGAAACTATTTCTAGAAAAATGCTTGATTACTTTATGACTGGAACCATTAGGGACAAAATGACACATTTTTTCACAATGAAACTTTTATATTTAAATCTGTAACATTATAGGAGTTACTATGTTTATTAGAAACAAAATGAAATCTCAAAATGTGAAGGGAATTCTAGGCAAGGTAAGAACTAATTTTTTAAAAGTTTTATTGAAATATAATTGATACAGGAAGATTTGCACTCATTTACTAGGTACATATTGATGAGTTTGGACTTCTGTATATATCCATGATGCCATCACCACAATCAAAGCTCTAAACCTATCCAAAAATCTCCAAAAATGTCCTTGTGTTCTTTTTTGCATATGTATAATTTATGATAACAACTGATTTTTCTAAAATAACTGTTGCATACTAAAACATATCGTGAAAATAAAGATACAAAATGAGAATATAATAAAATTCAAAAATGATATGAAAATAATCAACCTCTTGTAATATTTGATAAAGTTTTCTTAATTTTTCTGGTTCATAAATGCTTATTTGGGTGCCTCTAGATTTGCATACTTTTTATCATACTGTATATTTAGTATCCATCTGCATTATATAACTAAAATTTCACAACATACTATGACCAATGTTATGCTGTCCTGTCATAAAACCCATAATTTCATGCATTATGCATTGAGTGATACTCCATGACCAACTTTCTTCCAGAGATGTTCATCAAATACTGCATTGTGGTGAACCAAGGATGAAAGAGCAGATAAAAGCAAGGACGGTCCTGGAATGCAGGAACAGGAAAACCAGACCCTTATCATCCTTCCCTCCCCCAGGTTGTAACTATTAATGGGTTGCAGGTCCTCCTGAGCAGTATAACTTGTCTCCCCCCCTGCCCCATAGGAGGGGAGAAGGCATTTGCCTTACTCGTACCCCCGCTCAGTATACCTGCCTCATCCAGTCAGCAAATGACCCTCAAGACCCCTACCCCACCCCTTGTACCCTTGGTATAAAAGTGGATTAAGGACCTGTGTTCAACGTCAGTTCTCCCTTGAGCTGGCCTGCTGTTCTAACAGCGTCTCCCGCTCTAATAAACTTTATTTCCCTCTCATTCTGTCTATTGTCTGGAAATTCTTTTCCAACCCATGCCTAGACCAGGACAAGTATTGCATTGAGGATGATTTAGCAAGATGAGGAAACAAAGGAAGAGTCTAAAAGGGACAGACTAAGAATAGCTTACAATATTATTATAAAGTTTCTGCTGATTTGTGATAATTAAATCCATGTTAACATAGATTTAAAAGTGACTCTTACAGAGAAGGAAGGCTGCTCATACTGCACTTTCAGGTGATAACTTATTGGTGTTGATAAAGGAGCTACTTTTGTATGTGTTATATTTTTGCAGGGCGATTCTACTCAACAAATTTAGTTTTGATACAACAGACGTCTTTGGAAATTTAAAAAAAAAAAAAGCATTGTAAACCTATTTGACAATAGGCAACTGTGAGAGTTAAGCCAGCGATTGAGAAACTAATGGTAATTTTTAATGTAAATACCACCTCTGTAACAATGATAACTTCAAAATTACCAGGACCAAGGTTTTCTTGCTCAATGATGTCCCAAAGTTGAAACTCATTTTGTTCACATTTAATGGTATGTCTTCAGGCTACTCTCATATGTCAAATAGAAACTGGCACTTACCAAGAGCATTGCCAATGACTGAACAACAAAGGCATTTGCCATCTTCCTCTATGGAGACTGAACTCCATGCTGCTATAGACGTTGACCTTCAACATCCCTTGAGGGTGTTCAGGGTGGAGTGAGGCACTCTGTGCTCCAGGGAATCTGGTGGGAGAGGTCTTTAGATAGTTGGAATTTTTAGGAACAAATTTTATGATCTCAGTCCTTGCATCTCCTCATATCTAGAGAAGCATTAAGCACTAAATCCCTTCATGGTGACCTCAGATCCTTATGACTAACAAAAACCTTTTGTAGACTAAATGCTTCATTGTATTGAACTCACTTCACTGAAATCTTATATACTGACCAACCCCCTGCCGCTTTGGAGCAGTCTCTCAGAGCTATCTGAGATGCTGCCTCCGGGCTGCAGTCCTAATTTTGCCCCCAATAAAACTTAACTCACAACTCTCAAGTTGTACATTTTTTTTAGTCCACTCATACCATTTATTTTGTCAAGTTGAAAGCAGGTCTTCCTAAAACTGAGCTCCCCTGCTGAGTTTATGATTAACATCTCTATGCACATGGCATTTCTTTTCTTGTCCATCACTTGTTCCCCACAAGGTTGAAGATTATCAAAAAAAGTGGGATTGAAATGCAGAGGAACCCATGGGGCCCTCTCAAGTACAAAAACATTGTCCCCCAGCTTTTTATTTGTACAAAGAAGACTTTCATCCTCCTAGACTTTCCCTGTGTCCCAAAGGGCATATTCACACAGTAACTAATTAAGGATTGAAAAAGTTGGCTTAAAACTCAACATTCAGGAAACTAAGATCATGGCATCTGGTCCCATCACTTCATGGCAAATAGGTGGGGAAACAATGGAAATGGTGAGAGAATATTTTTGGGGGCTCCAAAATCACTGCAGATGGTGATTGCAGCCATGAAATTAAAAGATGGTTTCTCCTTGGAGGAAAAGCTATGACCAACCCAGACAGCATATTAAAAAGCAAAGACATTACTTTGCCAACAAAGGTCCATCTAGTCAAAGTAATGGTTTTTCCAGCAGTCATGTATGGATGTGAGATTTGGATTCTAAAGAAAGCTGAGTGGTGAATAATTGATGCTTTTTAACTGTGGAGTTGGAGAAGACTCTTGAGAATCCCTTGGACTGCAAGGAGATCCAACCAGTCCATCCTAAAGGAAACCAGTCCTGATTATTCATTGGAAGGGCTGATGTTAAAGCTGAAACTCCAATACTTTGGCCGCCTGATGTGAAGAACTGACTCATTTGAAAAGACCCTGATGTTGGGAAAGATTGAAGGCGGGAGAAGAAGGGGAAAACAGAGGATGAGATGATTGGATGGTGTCACCAACTCAATGGACATGAGTTTGAGCAAGTTCCGGCAGTTGGTGATGGACAGGGAGCCCTGGCGTGCCTCAGTCCACGGGGTCGCAAAGAGTCAGACACGACGGAGCGACTGAACTGGACTGAACTGTACTGCAGTGCGCCAGGCTTCCCTGCCCACCACCAACTGCCGAGCGTGCTCAGACTCATGTCCACTGAGTCACCGATGCCATCTAAACATCGCCTCTTCTGTCTGCAGGGGTCCGTTTATGCATCAGTTTGTTTCAATTGTAGCTACTGCATTACTAAAGGATCCCCAGTTGAATTTGCAGAACTGGATGACCCACAAAAACACAAAAACAGAGGGAAGACTCTCAATTGCACATCAATTTTTCAACTACACAAGAAGATTGGCACCCCAACACATTATTCAAGGGTTAGTCGTTGTCTAAGAAAAACAATAAAAGACACTTCTGGAGCTGGTACTTAACATCACTCTAGAATATTTGGAAAATAGAACATGAAAGAGATAAAAAATCATATGTAGTTGTACTAGTCACATATACAAACTGCAGATATTTTCATATATTTTTTTCAGTTATTTCTTGTATATGTATATTTGTATGATATATGTAGAACTCAGAAATATATCAATGTTTACAATCTATTTTATGAGATAATGGGACATTAAAAAACAAAAGTCCTTTATAATATGGTTGGTCTGTACAGAACATTTGTGTTAAATCATTTGTTTACATTCTTCCAGTATTTTTCTGTGTATGTATGTATAATATTTGAAAAGATTTCTTATGGAATATTATTTTGCCTATTTAAATCATAAATCCTAAATATTTTTAACTGGACTATTCTTATTAAATATTCTTCTCAACAGGAGCTTTAATTGCCAAAATAATTCATACAATTAACAAATACACTTGTGATGACTTAGAACAGCATGATGCTTGGTAGGCAGTATCCCAGGTTCTGAGGATTTATCTGTGAGCCACACAAGCAAAGACCCCTCCTCCATGGGGCTTACATTGCATTGAGAGGAGAGAGGCTTGCAGATAAAGACAAACCAAACTGTGGCCAGCACTACCACAGAAGGAGCGCATGAGGGGTGGGGTGCATCTTGCAATGGAGTCAGGATCATGCAGCTGGTCTGCAGTGGGGCTGGGGGTTCTGACTTGGACCCTCAGACAGTAAAGCTTATACTTCTAGCTATTGTTTTGATGGCATCATCATAGTCAGATCACTGAGGAAAAATAATAGATGAGGAGAAGTCAAACGGACCCCATCTACTTCTGTGGCAGAAACTACTCAAGAGAGATCCCATATTTCATTCTGCCCATCTTTAATAGATGACCTATGTTTGGTTGGTACATTGAAACCTGTATGCATGCGTGCTAAGTCGTTTTCATTGTGTCTGACTCTTCTCTGTCTGTGGGATTCTCTAGGCAAGAATACTAGAGTGGTTACCATTTCCTTCTCCAGGGGATCTCAACCCAGGGATTGAACCCACATCTCTTATGTCTCCTGCACTGACAGGTGGGTTCTTCACCACTAGTGCTACCGGGGAAGCCAGTATAAAAGACTGCCTTTCTCACTGTCCTTTGTAATTGGGTGTTGACATGTTACTAAGTCCTGACAGGTAAGTGGAAGATTTGTGAGGTACCTATAGGAAGTCTTCTTATACTTTCAGAGAGTGCCTTTCTTCTCAGCTAGCTCCCCTTTGAGACCTGGAATGCAGCTTTAATGGCTGGAACTTGAGCAATCATTTTGGACCATGAGGAAGCATTCATATCCCTGATACCTTGTACAACTCTATTAGTCCTATATTGTGGCAAAAAAAAATTCCTTTAAATACTTTTCTTTTCAAGGTCATCATTTTTAATACACATTAAAAAGAACTTGGAGGTGAATAGATAGCCTGCATTATTTTATACATTTGCTCCTATAACAGTATTCCCATCTATAGGGGCATATTCCTAAGCAGCCACAGTGAAATCTTTAGTCACTGAGCGGTCACTGTATGCTAGGCATTGTCCATGAACCAGGTTTTAAGGAAATGTCAAACCACTTCAGTATTCTTGCCTTGAGAACCCCATGAACAGTATAAAAAGGCAAAATGATAGGATACTGAAAGAGGAACTCCCCAGGTCGGTAGATGCCAAATATGCTACTGGAGATCAGTGGAGAAATAACTCCAGAAAGAATGAAGGGATGGAGCCAAAGCAAAAACCATACCCAGTTGTGGATGTGACAGGTGATAGAAGCAAGGTCTGATGCTGTAAAGAGCAATATTGCATAGGAACCTGGAATGTTAGGTCCATGAATCAAGGCAAATTGGCAGTGGTCAAACAGGAGATGGCAAGAGTGAATGTCAACATTCTAGGAACCAGCAAATTAAAATGGACTGGAATGGGTGAATTTAACACAGATGACCATTATATCTACTACTGTGGGCAGGAATCCCTTAGAAGAAATGGAGTAGCCATCATAGTCAACAAAAGAGTCCAAAATGCAGTACTTGGATGCAGTCTCAAAAATGACAGAATGATCTCTGTTCATTTCCAAGGCAAACCATTCAATATCACGGTAATCCAAGCCTATGCCCCAACCAGTAATGCTGAAGAAGCTGAAGTTGAACGGTTCTATGAAGACCTACAAGACCTTGTAGAACTAACACCCAAAAGAGATGTCCTTTTCATTATAGGGGACTGGAATGCAAAAGTAGGAAGTCAAGAAACACCTGGAGTAACAGCAAATTTGGCCTTGGAGTACAGAATGAAGCAGGGCAAAGGCTAATAGAGTTTTGCCAAGAAAACACACTGTTCATAGCAAGCACCCTCTTCCAACAACACAAGAGAAGACTCTACACATGGACATCACCAGATGGTCAACACCAAAATCAGATTGATTATATCCTTTGCAGCCAAAGATAGAGAAGCTCTATACAGTCAGCAAAAACAAGACCAGGAGCTGACTGTGGCTCAGATCATGAACTCCTTATTGCCAAATTCAGACTTAAACTGAAGAAAGTAGGGAAAACCACTAGACCATTCAGGTATGACCTAAATCAAATCCCTTATGACTATACAGTGGAAGAGAGAAATAGATTTAAGGGACTAGATCTGATAGACAGAGAGCCTGATGAACTATGGACGGAGGTTCATGACATTGTACAGGAGACAGGGATCAAGACCATCCCCTGGGGAAAAAAAAATGCAATAAGGCAAAATGGTTGTCTGAGGAGTCCTTAAAAATAGCTGTGAAAAGAAGAGAAGCAAAAAGCAAAGGAGAAAAGGAAAGATATGCCCATTTGAATGCAGAGTTCCAAAGAATAGTAAGGAGAGATAAGAAAGCCTTCCTCAGTGATCAATGCAAAGAAATAGAGGAAAACAACAAAATGGGAAAGACTGGAGATCTCTTCAAGAAAATTAGAGATATCAAGGGAAAATTTCAGGCACAAATGGGTTTGATAAAGGACAGATAGTGTATGGACCTAACAGAAGCAGAAGATATTAAGAAGAGGTGGCAAGAATACACAGAAGAACTGTACAAAAAAGATCTTCATGATCCAGATAATCACAATGGTGTGATCACTCACCTAGAGCCAGACATTCTGGAATGTGAAGTCCTGTGGGCCTTAGGAAGCATCACTACGAACAAAGCTAGTGGATGTGATGGAATTCCAATTGAGCTATTTCAAATCCTGAAAGATGATGCTGTGAAAGTGCTGCACTCAATATGCCAGGAAATTTGGAAAACTCAGCAGTGGCCACAGGACTGGAAAGGTCAGTTTTCATTCCAATCCCTAAGAAAGGCAATCCTAAAGAATGTTCAAACTACCACACAATTGCACTCATCTCCCATGCTAGTAAAGTAATGCTCAAAATTCTCCAAGCCAGGCTTCAGCAATACGTGAACCGTTTACTTCCAAATGTTCAAGCTGATTTTAGAAAAGGCAGAGGAACCAGAGATCAAATTGCCAATATCCGCTGGGTCATTGAAAAAGCAAGAGAGTTCCAGAAAAGCATCTATTTCTGCTTTATTGACTATGTCAAAGCCTTCGACTGTGTGGATCACAATAAACTGTGGAAAATTCTGAAACAGTTGGGAATACCAGACCACCTGACCTGCCTCTTGAGAAACCTTTATGAAGGTCAGGAAGCAACAGTTAGAACTGGGCATGGAACAACAGACTGGTTCCAAATAGGAAAAGGAGTACATCAAGGCTGTATATTGTCACCCTGTTTATTTAACTTATATGCAGAGTACATCACGAGAAACGCTGGGCTGGAAGAAGCACAAGCTGGAATCAAGATTGCCAGAAGAAATATCAATAACCTCAGATATGCGGATGACACCACCCTTATGACCGAGAGTGAAGAGGAACTAAAAAGCCTCTTGATGAAAGTGGATGAGGAGAGTGAAAATGTTGGCTTAAAGCTTAACATTCAGAAAACTAAGATCATGGCATCTGGTCCCATCACCTCATGGGAAATAGATGGGGAGACGGGGGAAACAGTGTCAGACTTCATTTTTTTGGGCTCCAAAATCATGGCAGATGGTGACTGCAGCCATGAAATTAAAAGACGCTTTCTCCTTGGAAGGAAAGTTATGACCAACCAACCTAGATAGTATATTGAAAAGCAGAGACATTACTTTGCCAACAAAGGTCCGTCTGGTCAAGGTTATGGTTTTTCCAGTGGTCATGTATGGATGTGAGATTTGGACTGTGAAGAAAGCTGAGCACTGAAGAATTGATGGTTTTGAACTGTGGTGTTGGAGAAGACTCTTGAGAGTCCCTTGGACTGCAAGGAGTTCCAACCAGTCCATCCTAAAGGAGATAAGTCCTGGGTGTTCATTGGAAGGACTGATGCTGAAGCTGAAACTCCAGTACTTTGGCCACCTCATGCGAACAGCTGACTCATTGGAAAAGACCCCGATGCTGGGAGGGATTGGGGGCAGGAGGAGAAGGGGACGACAGAGGATGAGATGGCTGGATGGCATCACCAACTCGATGGGCATGAGTTTGAGTAAACTTAGGGACCTGGTGATGGTCAGGGAGGCCTGGCGTGCTGCAATTCATGGGGTCGCAAAGAGTCGGACACGACTGAGCGACTGAGCTGAGCTGATTCTGAGTTTTATATCATAAGAATAGACAATCCTAATTAAAATTAACCCAGATGCCTATTTTGGAGGCAGAAGGTGGAAACAGCATATCTGTACCATACTTTGGTTGACTGTTGACTTGGTTTTTAGGTTTAGTGCATTAAAATATAGTAATATTCAGAGAAGATAGTAAAGAAATAGTTTCCATTTACTATCTCTCTCTCCATCTGACCCCCTTCAAGAGAAACAAATGCTGATTTTGACCCAGCTCGTGCTTAGTAATCTGGTGGCCGCGTCCAGAGTGCTGGGGTTTCCTCACTGATTTCCTCTGCTGGAGCAAGTACTTACCTCAGTGATTTGGGGGAGGCGGGGTCTCATGATTGACAGCCCTACCAGGTGTGGGATGGACAAGTTATTTACAATACAAGAGTGACTCTGTTGCCAAAGAAGGAAAAAGGGAGATCTGGTCAGACAGACAAACACATTTGAAATGAAACTTTGAGGAAAGAGAGAGGAAGGTTTAAAGAAGATATTTTGATGAGAGAAAGACACCATTTTCACAATTTCCCATGCCAGAGCAATGTGAGAAACACTCTGGGAAAAAAAAAAAATATAACAGTCATTTTTAATGTGCTTAGATTTTGTGTGTGTGAGAGAGGCAGAGAGACAGAGACAGAGGCAGAAAGAGAAGTTAAATGGGATTGTCCCAGTTAATTTCACATTATGCAAGTGAGACTACATAATACAAAATTTAAAATAAAAAGCAGTATTTAGTATCACAGATAATTTAAACAAAAGATTTATTTTGCTCATCTATGAAATGGGGATAACATTATGTGAGGCACTGTATGTATATAAAAATAAGTAAGAGATCATAAAAAAGTGCTCAGAAGACTGTAAGTGATATTTTATTATTTTTATTATTAATATTCTTTTTTTATATAAAAGCATATTTATAGCAGTATTGACTGTAGGTTTTGTTGATTTTTAAATTTGATTTGCAAAGCAAATGCTATAACTTTCTTTTTTTATATATTAATTTTTTATTTTTGTAAATTAATTTATTTTAATTGGAGGCTAATTGCTTTACAATATTGTAGTGGCTTTTGCCATACATTCGCATGAATCAGCCATGGGTGTACAACATTCTTCAGGTTAATAAAAATTCCATCTTTTCATCTTTATAGGCATAAGACAATATTTGTTCCTAATTAAATTTTATAAAGTTTTAGTAGCCCAGGAAAAGAGGAACTCTTATTTATCGAATGTCCTGGAGAAATACTACTTCTTTATCATCAGTGTCTAGGAAAATATATGACTCTGTAGGAGTTTATTCACTAGAAATTTGTTAGCTCTATCTTAGGCTTCCCCAGTGACTCAGCAGTAAGAATCCGCCTGCCAATGCAGGAGACATGGATTCGATCCAGGAGTCGGGAAGATGCCCTGAAGAAGGAAATGACAACCCACTGCAGAATTCTTACCTGGGAATTCCCACGGACAGAGCAGCCTGGAGGAATACAGTCCATGGAGTCGCAAAGAGTCTGACATGACTTAGCGTCTAAACAACAACAACAAATCTATCTTAGGGTATTTTGAAAGGAATGTGATAAAACATTAACTCTAAGACTCATTCTAGCCCTGCTCCAATATCATGTTAATAGATTCCCTCAAAATGACCTTATTTTCTAAACTGTTATAAACCCGATTTTAAATATTTAGTGTTACTTGAAAACAAGAGGGTCAAAGTTTGTTAAAATTTGTTGTACCTTCAGTACCATGAGATGCACTATTTCCATTCTTAATGAAAGATCCCCTCCACCTTTTCATTCATCTCCTATTTAACAGGTCTCAGTGAATACAGTGAAGTGAAAGTGATAATCACTCAGTCGTGTCTGACCCTCTGACCCCATGGACTGTAGACCACCAGGCTCCTCTGTCCATGGGATTCTCCAGGCAAAAGTACTGAAGTGGTCTGCCGTTCCCTTCTCCAGGGGATCTTTCCAACCCAGGGATGGGACCTGTGTCTCCTGCATTGCCCGCAGACTTGTTATCGTTGAGCGACCAGGGAAGCTTCAGTGAATACAGAAAGCGTTAGTCACTCAGTTGTGTCTGACTCTTTGTGATCCGTGGACTGTAGCCCCCCAGGCTCCTCTGTCCATGGAATTCTCCAGGCAAGAATACTGAAGTGGGTAGTCATGCCCTTCTCCAGGGGAACTTCCTGACCCAGAGACTGAATCCACATCTCCAGCATTGCAGGCAGATTCCTTAAAGTCTGACCACTAGGGAAGCCCACTTGCTGCTATATTGCCCCTATACTGAATATATTGAATATAGGCTGTGTTCAAATAAAGCGTAGGCAAGGTTCTTAGGGAAGTAACTGTTACTTTTCCTTTTCAAGGTGGCGTTAAATGTTTCCACCAGGTGGCAGCATCAGCTTATCAATCACAGTAAAAGTGTGTTCACATTTCCTTCATTATTTTTTAAGATTTTTTTTTTTTTTTTGGATGTGGATCATTTTTAAAGTCTTTATTGAGTTTGTTACAATACTGCTTCTGTTTTATGTTATTTTGGTTGTATGGCCACAAAGCACAAGGGATCTTAGCTCCCCAACCAGGGATTGAACCTGCACCTCCTGCATCGGAAGGCAAAGTCTGGATACCAGATACCACTGGATACCAGAGAGAAGTCCCCTCTACCCCTTTAATTTACAAAGGATTCCACAGGGTTTCCTTGTGTAGCTTGGAAGTAGAGAAAATGGAGAGCCTATATCCAGTTACAAACAAATATAAAATTATCAGAAAATAGATCTCATTGGTCTGACTGAGGCTGTAATGCAGAATTTTAATTGCACTTTCCCTTAACTGTTCTTTCCCACGGTACAGTACACTTTGGGGACAGGACATCTTCAATAAGAACAAAGAGAAAATGATGCAAGTAATTCAGGGGACTTTCAGTTAGTTGACTAAGACTCTGTATGTGTCACAGTGGAGTCTTCCATACTTTCCTTTTGGAAGAAAGTAAAAAGTAAAATCAAATGATTACTGAAAATTTGGACGCATCCTATGTGTGAAGGTAAGGGAAGAGATGAAAGCTAAGAATCTTGATTCCTTTTTACTTTAGTTCTTCTTGCCATCTTTAAAGAAGAGGGACCCCATTGAAATGTAAGTTGAACTTCTAAATCATTATCTGTCCCTTTTCCTACCTGAATTTTAGCAAGTTCAGGAGAACATAAATGAAGTAAATTGAAAATAAATTTTATATTTGATTCATGGCCATGATGGCATGATCCCCATCTTTGCTAGATGGTTGAGCAAGGTCTAAGAAGAGATAACCTAGGTAGAGAAAAGTTTAGGTTGTGCAATTGGCCCAAAATATTATAACATGAGTATAAAATGGATCAGAGATGCCTTAGCAGCAGGAAAAGGGGAAAATAAAAGCCCTGAATTCAATTCACATTCCAGTCTAAGTCACCTGGGTGATCTCCTTTCTCCTTGCTAAAAGAAGGTTATTGTGGGCTGTGCTGTTATTATCCTAAGTGCTCTGAACCCCAGAGTGACTTGTGTTCCTCAGCCTGTGTGGTCTCACCTGTTGGAGCACCATAGTCTATTCTAGGCATCAAGCCACATGGAAAAACTGAGAAATTAAAATGTCATGCAGGAGGCTTGGGCAGGGGCTTCCTTGGCTGCTCAATGGTAAAGAGTCCGCCTGCCAGTGCAGGAGACACGGGTTTGATTTCTGACCTGGGAAGATCGAACAAGCTGTGAATCAGCCTAGCGGGTGCTCCACAACTATTGAGCTCATGCTGGAGTCCGCACACTGCAACCGCCGAGCCCAAGGGCTGCAACTACTGAGGCCCGAGCACCCTCCGGCCTGAGCTCAACAACAGGAGAAGGACCACGATGAAAACCCGGAGCACTGCAACCAGAGAGGCGCCTCCGCTCCCATGCCCAGGGCAAGACCTGCTCAGCCGTGAAGTCCCAGCACGGCCAAAAATAAACGCGTAAGTAAAGAAGGCTTGAGCAGGTTTGGAAACCAAGACTCAGGAGAGGAGTTGATGAGCTTTCGGCAAAGGGCAAGTGGAAGACTGAGATGAAGTATCTGAGTGACCCTGGAGAAGGTTTAAACAAGCGGTGGGTGTGACGGGTGGATGGTTTGACGGCCCATCCTATCTTTCTCTTTAATTTCCCTGAAGTGAAGAATATCATACAAGCTGTATTATTGGGCCTCAGAGGTATAGCCTTGCTAAAGCTGAATAATAAATTTCAAAATAAAAAAGTGAAGGAAAAGTGCTTAGCATACGTGTGATGATAAACCCCAATATTCCTGGGCTAACAAAAATTTAAAGTATGAGTAGTTTTCTGAGCACTTACACATCAACCCTCTCATTCTAAGTGAGTAAGAGTTCTGAGAGATCAAGTTACAGGGTTTCAGCCACGGTGAATGAGGCATCTCAGGTTCAAGGAGATCAGCTGACTTAACCAAGGCCACTCTTATAGTGCATGAAAAGAGAATACATAGAGGATATAGAGCTGGGCTAATTTAGGCTCTTTTCACGGTTTCTTCCGTGTACTGTTTCCATAAAGTGATGCTTAAACTCAGCATTCTATTATCCTATGGGCTTCCCACTAATGACCATTGGCTGTAACCTCAAAAAAATAGGAAGCCAAAATGCATTATTCTGTACTGCTATTGCAATGTACAACGTTTGATCTCTGTAAGATGAAAGGATTTATGAAGACCCAGGAAACACTGTTACAGTGTGAAAATAGAAAGAGTACAGTCTGTTTTGACAGGTACTTACTCAAAGCACACTTCTGCAAGTCACTAGTATAGGGAACATGGATTAAACTTTTATTTTCCTCCTATGTAAAAGGAAATAATGATGTTTAGCTTGCAGGCTTGTTAAAGACAATATGTAAGGCAAAAATGCCAATAATTAGTGTGCAATTACTGGGAGCTCAATAAGACTCTGTTAAAAGTTTGCATGCATTGACTCATTAAATCCTCACAGCAATTTACAAGGTAGCTATTACTATTATTACTCCTACTTCACAGGTGAAGAAATGTAACTTCCTAGGTTCCGGGCACTTGCAGAAGATGTACTCAGGCCTAAGGTGTAATCCCAAAGTGCACAGCATGTGGCCTGAGACTGACCTGCTGCTCATTCTTCTCTGCTTGTTTCATTTCACTCTCCTACATCACTTCACCAGGTGTGTACCCAACTGGTGAACTCTGGAAAAGTTCACTGAAGTTGGAATTACTGGATACTTATTCTGGAATTTTCTCTGCTATTGGTTATGGGACTTTGAATTTCTAGGCTGTGGATTTCTCACCCATATACTGATGGACTCCTATGGAGCCTTGCAATATTATAGGTTCAAATCTGATCGTTTGCCCTGGTCTCTAGTTCACTTCTGTTTCCTTAGCCACAGCATGCAACTAAAAGTTGTATGCTCTCCTAGGGACTAGTTTATTTTTTCTGTGTCCCCTTTTTGAAGATATGTTTACCAAATTTCTCTGCTCTTCTCCAGGGGAATCCAGAGTCTGTCCCTGGCAAATGAAAGCGACACGAGGGTCACAGAGTTCATTTTCACAGGTTTGAATTTCAGTCCTCAATTGCAGGCCTGCCTTTTCCTGCTCTTTCTGAGTTTCTACCTCAGCAACCTAACAGGGAACTTGGGTATCATTATTCTGACACAGATGGATTCCCACCTTCATGGGCCCATGTACTTTTCCCCAGTCACTTGTCTTTCGTGGACATGTCGTGAGCCCCAGGATGCTCTCTGACTTCTTTGTGAGGAGGAGAGCCATGTCTTTCCGCAGCTATGCTTGGCAATGGGTGCTTTGGGTTCTTCGCTGCCGCAGAGGGTTTCCTCTGGTGTCCGTGGCCTATGACCGCTGTGTCTGCATCTGTAACCCCCTGCTGTGTACCGTCGCCATGTCCCACAGACTCTGAGTTCAGCTGGTGGTGGGTCCCTATGTCATTGGCTTCGTGAACCCCATGATGCACACATGATGCATTTCGCCTTCCTTTCTGCAGCCCCAATGTCATCCATCACTTCCTCTGTGACTTGGCCCCTCTGCTTTCCCTTGTGCGTGCGGACACCAGTCTCAGCAAGTGGGTGGTTTTTGTCGTGGCTGGAGCTGCGGGCGTCTTCAGTGGCCTGACTGTCCTGGACTCCTGCCTGACAGCCTCATCGCCATCCTGATGATCCGCTCTGCTGATGGGAGACATGAAGCCTCGTCTATGCTGTTCTGCACATCCGAGAGCCGTGTCTATCCTGTATGGCCCTCTTCTCTTTATTTACGTGCAGTCTAGTGCCCGTGTCCCCCTGGGTCTCGACAAAGTGGTGTCCGTGGTTTACACTGCAGGCATCCCCATGTTGAACCCACTTACCTATAGCTTGAGGAATAAGGAGGTCAAAGATGTTATCCGCAGGGCCGTGTTGAAGAGGACGTTTTCTAGGACATAAATTCTTATCTAGAAAGGAAGTTGCAGGAGAAAGCTAAAAGGATAGATTGTGTGGATTCCTAAGGTTCCAGGCATCTGGTAAGTATCTGGGAACACAGTGGTACCCCTTTATCCGTTCATCCATCCAATTATTCACTCATCTTGTCAATCAATGTGGATTTCTGAAGCCTTGTATGTGATCTTTTCTGTATACTAAGCCAAAGTTATAGTTCAAACCCACAGCCCCTTTAATTTGGTTCCTTTCAGCCACCTCATAGTCCAATCATTTTCAGAAAAAGTTTATTATTTAATATCAGCTACTATTTTTAAAAAAAACTCTGCACATATATTTTCTTTTTCTGTGGACTGCTTGGAATTGGACTTTTTAATTTATCTTTACATTTATTTTTATTAGTTGGAGGCTAATTACTTTACAATATTGTAGTGGTTTTTGTCATACATTGACATGAATCAGCCATGGATTTACATGTATTCCCCATCCCAATCCCCCCTCCCACCTCCCTCTCTACCCGATCCCTCTGGGTCTTCCCAGTGCACCAGGCCCAAGAACTTGTCTCATGCACCCAACCTGGGCTGGTGATCAGTTTCACCCTAGATAATATACATGTTTTGATGCTGTTCTCTCGAAACATCTCACCCTTGCCTTCTCCCACAGAGTCCAAAAGTCTGTTCTATACATCTGTGTCTCTTTTTCTGTTTTGCATATAGGGTTATCATTACCATCTTTCTAAATTCCATATATATGTGTTGTATACTGTAATGGTCTTTATCTTGCTGGCTTACTTCACTCTGTATAATGGGCTCCAGTTTCATCCATCTCATGAGAACTGATTCAAATGAATTCTTTTTAATGACTGAGTAATATTCCATGGAGTATATGTACCACAACTACCTTATCCATTCGTCTGCTGATGGGCATCTAGGTTGATTCCATGTCCTGGCTATTATAAACAGTGCTGCGATGAACATTGTGGTACATGTGTCTCTTTCAGATCTGGTCTCCTTGGTGTGTATGCCCAGGAGTGGGATTGCTGGGTCATATGGCAGTTTTATTTCCAGTTTTTAAAGAAATCTTCACACTATTCTCCATGGTGGCTCTACTAGTTTGCATTCCCACCAACAGTGTAAGAGGGTTCCCTTTTCTCCACACCCTCTCCAGCATTTATTGCTTGTAGACTTTTGGATAGCAGCCATCCTGACTGGCGTGTAATGGTACCTCATTGTGGTTTTGATTTTCATTTCTCTGATAATGAGTGATGTTGAGCATCTTTTCATGTGTTTGTTAGCCATCTGTATGTCTTCTTTGGAGAAATGTCTGTTTAGTTCTTTGGCCCATTTTTTGATTGGGTCATTTATTTCTCTGGAATTGAGCTGCTGGAGTTGCTTGTATATTTTTGAGATTAATCCTTTGTCTGTTGCTATGTTTGCTATTATTTTCTCCCAATTTGAGGGCTGTCTTCTCACCTTACTTATAGCTTCCTTTGTTGTGCAAAAGCTTTTAAGTTTCATTAGGTCCCATTTGTTTATTTTTGCTTTTATTTCCAATATTCTGGGAGGTGGGTCATAGAGGATCTTGCTGTGATTTATGTTGGAGAGTGTTTTGCCTATGTTCTCCTCTAGGAGTTTTATAGTTTCTGGTCTTACATTTAGATCTTTAATCCATTTTGAGTTTATTTTTGTGTATGGTGTTAGAAAATGTTCTAGTTTCATTCTTTTACAAGTGGTTGACCAGTTTTCTAGCACCACATGTTAAGAGGTTGTCTTTTTTCCATTGTATATCCTTGCTTCCTTTGTCAAAGATAAGGTGTCCATAGGTTTGTGGATTTATCTCTGGGTTTTCTATTCTGTTCCATTGATCTATATTTCTGTCTTTGTGCCAGTACCATACTGTCTTGATGACTGTGGCTTTGTAGTAGAGTCTGAAGTCAGGCAGGTTGATTCCTCCTGTCCCATTCTTCTTTCTCAAGGTTACTTTGGCTAATTGAGGTTTTTTGTATTTCCATACAAATTGTGAAATTATTTGTTCTAGTTCTATGAAAAATACCGTTGGTAGCTTGATAGGGATTGCATTGAATCTATAGATTGCTTTGGGTAGTATAGCCATTTTGACAATATTGATTCTTCCAATCCATGAACATGGTATGTTTCTCCATCTGTTTGTGTCCACTTTGATTTCTTTCGTCAGTGTTTTACAGTTTTCTATGTATAGGTCTTTTGTTTCTTTAGGTAGATATACTCCTAAGTATTTTATTCTTTTTGTTGCAATGGTGAATAGTATTGTTTCCTTAATTTCTCTTTCTGTTTTCTCATTGTTAGTGTATAGGAATGCAAGGGATTTCTGTGTGTTAAATTTATATCCTGTAACTTTACTATATTCATTGATTAGCTCTAGTAATTTTCTGGTAGAGTCTTTAGGGTTTTCTATGTAGAGGATCATGTCATCTGCAAACAGCGAGAGTTTCACTTCTTCTTTTCCTATCTGGATTCCTTTTACTTCTTTTTCTGCTCTGATTGCTGTGGCCAACACTTCCAAAACTATGTTGAATAGTAGTGGTGAGAGTGGGCACCCGTATCTTGTTCCTGATTTGAGGGGAAATGCTTTCAATTTTTCAGCATTGAGTGTAATGCTTGCTGTGGGTTTGTCATATATAGCTTTTATTATGTTGAGGTATGTTCCTTCTATGCCTGCTTTCTGGAGAGTTTTAATCATAAATGGGTGTTGAATGTTGTCAAAGGCTTTCTCTGCATCTATTGAGATAATCATATGGTTTTTATCTTTCAATTTGTTAATGTGGTGTATTACATTGATTGATTTGTGGATATTAAAGAATCCTTGTGTTCCTGGGATAAAGCCCACTTGGTCATGGTGTATGATCTTTTTAATATGTTGTTGGATTCTTGCTGATTTCTAGTGAGATTGAGCAACGTTGCAATATTTACAGGACATTTACATACTTTATTAAAAAATATGGAGGCATTCTGTACTTCATATGCACAAAGCATATGATTACAACAGCAAAATCCTGATAAGTTATTACTATGACTAAAGAGTATAGAGGATATAAAAGGCCTTGGGAATAAACCTACACCAAATATGAAGGTAATATTAGAGAGTGCTATGGTTACATAGTTCCTGAATATCTCACTGTTTTCAGGTTTCTTGATATATAATTAATATAATATTGTATTAGTCCAAGGTATACAGCATAATGACTCAATATTTGTCTACATTGCAAAATGATTACCCCAATTAGCTTACCAGTCACCTAACAGAGTTCTTAATTTTATTTCTCATGATGTGAATGATTAAAATCTCCTCTCTCAGCATCTTGGAAATATAAAATACAGTATTGTTAGCTATAGCAACTATGCTTTATTTTACAGCCCCAGAACATATTTATCTTATAACTGAAAGTTTTAAACCTTTGACCTTAATACATTTTTTAATATTCTATGTTTAAAGGGTCAAGGTCAAGATTACAGACAATGAGAGATCTCAACACACTGTAAGAAAAACAAAAGTACTGTTAAGTCACTGCTGTGATTACAACATTTACTCAGGACTTAACAAAGAACTTCTGATATCCTAGTCATAAAATGTTTTATATGAATAAGAATATTTTTAAGTCTTGGGATTCAATAGTCTACTCTTTTGAGTTTAAAGTTCTAAAATCCATCCCTACTAAATCAGAAATGAGAAAAACAAAGTGAGAAAGTTATAACCTAAGACATTGTATGACTTGTCAATGACCCAAAATCTCAACATAAAATAAAGATTCTCTATACCCAGCCCATGTGGTTACATCTTGCATACAGATTACTCTCAATCTTTAGTATAAATGGTGTTCCAGTTTATTTACCCATAAGAAACTTCTTCCTTTCAAACGTCCTTCTGAATGATTATTTTACTTCCTTGTTTCTCAGGCTATAGATAAGTGGGTTCAACATGGGAAACAGGGCTGTGTAGAACACAAAAACCACTTTATTAATATCCAGGGAGAAACTGGAAGTTGGACGTACATAGATGAAGAAGAATGTCCCATAAATGCTGGAGACAGCAGTTAGGTGTGAGGAGCAGGTGGAGAAGGCTTTCCACCTCCCATCAGCAGAGCAGATGCTCAGGACAGTGATGACAATTAAATGTAGGAGACCAAGATGATCCGGCTATTGGGTACTCCTGGAGCTCCAGCCAAGATGAAAAGTAAAACTTCATTGACCCGTATGTCTGCACATGCCAGGGAGAGAACAGGAAGGAGGTCACAGAAGAAGTGATTGATTTTTGGAAAACAGTAAGGCAGGTGAAAGGTGACAGTTATATGGATCACGGTGCTTATAAGGCCCACAGTATAAGGAGTTACCACCAGCTGCCCACAGACTCACTGAGACATAACGAGTGTATACAATAGGCCACATGCCAGTCGTATGCCATGGAAGCCAGGAGGAAACACTCAGTCACTACACACTGACCAAAAGACCAGATCTGGGCTGCACAACCAAAGAAAGAGATGACTTTTGTCTCCACAAAGATGTCCGTTAACATCTTGGGACCAATGACAGAAGAGGAACAGACGTCCACAAGGGACAAGTGGCTGAGAAAAAAGTTCATGTGGCTGTGGAGTCGAGAATCCATCCAAATGAGAGTGATCATCCCCAAGTTTCCCAGAAAAGTGGCAACAGAGACCACGAGAAATATCATGCAAAGAACAACCTGGATCTGGAAGCGGTTTGTCAAGCCAAATGGAAGCAAACTCAGTCACCAGAGTTTCATGTTCCATAATCCATTTCTCTGATCTAACCTGTAATGAGAAAGAGAGAGATCTTTCTTTGGAGTCAATTCATAATTGGGTTTCCTCATTTTAAAAATGAATGAATCTTTTACCTTTTTTTACATTTACATGGTATATTGACAGACAACACTCCTGACTTCTATCTCTGAGTGGTCAGCCATCCACTTATTGTTTGCATGATATTAAGTCACTAAACCTCAGTTTCTTCTTGATTAAAACAGAAATTTTTGAAGAGAATCATAGATTTTTACGTATAGAAGTAGCTTTTGGAGATTATCTAAAGCAATTCCTTTAACTGTGCCAGATTACATTTCTAAAAATCCTTGCCTTTGAACCAAGGATATTTTAAGACACATTTCACAGATAAGGTATCATGTGCATTTGATGAATTCAGGCTGATAGTTCTCACTCTCACCCTAGATAAAGGCTGTAAGAAATATAACTTCCTTGCTAATTGCTTCAGATTCTGGGGAAAAAAAGTCAGTGTGTTGTCTAAAAGATAACTTCTGAAGTGTAAGAAGGAATGCAAGCTCAGACAAATGAAGTTGGCTTTCGAACAGAGTTCAAAGTCCTCAGCAGTGTCTACTTTATGATGCCTTCTCCAAAACACCAATATTCCTCATATTATTAATGTGCATACTGATTACTTTATCAAACTCCATTCTCTTTTCAGCCTATAAGAGAGACTAGTTCTTAAACATTCAATAGGTGCTGTAATCAATTGTGAGTGATCAGAACCTGGGAGAGAAAAATAATATCTTAAGCAGGAAAAGGACACACCTAGGCATTTATCCCCCTTAAAAACTGATGTTGACAGAAAAACCTGGTCATCTGTATCCATAGAAACATTATTCATAATGGCCAAACACTTGAAATAACAAAAACAGTTGAGCAAACTGTGGTGTATCCATACCACAGAATACTATTCAGTAATAAAGAGGAGCAAAACATGATACATGCAACAATCTGGCTGAGTGTCAAGAGCAGAGTTGTTAAAAAAAAAAAATCTCAAAAGGTCACGTACTCTATGATTCCATTCATAAAACATACTCAGATGGCAGGATTTTAGAGATAGAGAAGAGGTTGCCTGGGATTAAGAATGTTGGGGAGGAGGGTGGTGGTGTTATTATAAAAGGATAACACACAGGAGATCTTTGTGGAGATGGAATAGTTTTGTATCCTGATTGTGCTGGTGGTTAAACAAATCTACATGAGTGCTAAAACAATAGAGACCTACACACATAACATGCCAATGTCCATTTCCTGCTGTTTTGTGTTGTCTAGAACAGTGAACTGGGGTCAAACTGAGGGAAACATACAGGAGAATTCTCTGTGCTATCTTTGAAGCTTCTTGTGAATATTTATTTCAAAATAAAAAGGCTTCAGAAAAAAATGAATAGAAAGTTAGAGGAAGGGGAAGTGAGTATAGTCCCAAAAAGAAAAAGAAAAACTGAAGAAGGGAGATACACATCTTGGACATGGAAATAATCATGGTGATTCCAGCAACACAATCACACAGAAATATTAAGTGGAGTGTGTGCAGGAGATGTGTTGACAGAAAACAAATGCCATTGCTCCCTGATAAGACATTTTGAAAAAGATTGTGCTTAACAGGAAATTAATGAAATAAAAGCAACAGACCTCCTGTGGTCTCAGAGGCAACGGAGCTCAGTAAAAAAAGACCTGGAGGGGTGGGATTTCAGATGAGTCAAAAAAATCATACCTAAGTAGTGAAATGTTTCAAGAATTCAGTATTTTGTAAACACAGAGCTCATTTCAGGTCATTTATACTCATGTTTGCTTTCACTCAAAGAGGGAAACAAAGCATTTTAAGTGTCAAAATAAATTAAGGTCACAAGAAAATTCTGTGAAGATGCAACTAGAATATGCTCATCTATGATCTCAACCAACTCAAATTATTATGTGAAAACAACAGTTTCTGACTGTCAAAATGCGTAGCACTTTATTTTTCCCAGTCTTGCCCAAATAAAATATTCCAGTTCAGAAAATTCATGATCTTTGGACATGAGTAGCATAAGTTCAAGTTAGCTCATTCAGAGGTTTGTTTTCTACATATAATACTCCAGTATATGTAATGTGAAGACACTAAGACCCAGAGAAATCAACCAAGGTCTCATCATTCTAACATTCTTGAGACCATATGTCTTAAAGCACATTCAGCATCTCTATGCCAAATACAAAATTCAAACAAAATGTACGTTCAAGTTAGGTCATTTAAACCAAAAGACAAAGATGAAACATTCTATTTCTACCAAAATATCTTTCATAATAAGCTTCAATATAATGCTTTCCTATGCTTTTAAACTCATCTTCCATGTCTGGCTTCCTGATAGCAATTTGGCAAATTTCATTAAAAAAGAGAAAAGAAAAGAAAAAAGCCCTACTGTGACAACCTAGAGGGGTGGAATGGGGTGGGAGAAAGGTTCAAAAGGGAGGGGACATATGTATACCTATGGCTGATTCATGTTGATGTATGACAGAAAAAAACAGAACATTGTAAAGCAATTATCCTCCAATTAAAAAGAAATAAATTAAAACAGACATGATGAAAACTATTTAGTTATGTCAAAATGAATTATGAAATTAACATTCCCTCATATGAAAATGAATTACTCTACAAATGTAGACCTGCCATTTTTCTCTCAGCTCCTTCATGTTGACTAGGAGGATAGATAATATACTGATACCATCTTGAAACTTGGACCTTCTTAACGGTACTTTAGTGAATTCATTGACTTAATTCTGTACAACCTTCACCAGAGCATTTTCTAAAGAGCTGTTGTATAAATTAGCAATAACTCCCACAAGGAAATGGAAGTTCAGGAGATGAGGCCTATAGAGAAGAAATTAAAGTTATTTTATAAGAAAATAATTTTGGGACTTTGAATCAAAGGTACTTGCACAAATTAAAACTACATGTCCATTTGGAACCATCTGCCCCCTTTGAAATTCCAATTCTGAACCTTCAACTATCACATAATTATCACCGGCCTTTGACATTGTGCAGTTTGAGAATGTAAGATAAAGTCCTGCTTCAGAGAGATTACAATCAGAAGGGGAGTCTGGGTCCACAGCAGCACTAGGGACCCCAAAACTGTTTCGTGAGGTAAACTAGAAGAGTGGGATGATTGTAACTGAAGTTTTGGAAATAGTCTCTTGGACATAAGCAATCTCAGAAGGTGGTAAAGGTATCGGTAAGTAAAAATAAGGTGGACTGATGGTATCTATGCAGCAGTGGAGTGCTCAAATTTGGACAACATCTTTGAAAGACAAAATTAGTACACACTGTATGTATGAAAATTTCAAAAATAAGAAAAATAGGATTGGACTCAAACTTCAAAACATTTCAACATTAGGTAAAAAAATTCTTACTCTAAGCAACGAAGAATCTTTCAAGGTATTACAGAAAACAGATAATATCTATTCAAATAAATGTTGCCCCAGGACATTCATCTTGTCACAAGAGATGCATACTAGGCATCCTTCAAGAGAACGCACTGGTCATCGCAAACACCCTCTTCCAACAACACAAGAAGAAACTCTACATATGGATATCACCAGATGGTCAATACCAAAATTAGACTGATTATATTCCTTGCAGCCAAAGATGGAGAAGCTCTAAACAGTCAGCAAAAACAAGACTGGGACTGTGGCTCAGATCAAGAACTCATTATTGCCAAATACAGACTTAAATTGAAGAAAGTAGAGAAAACCACTAGACCATTCAGGTATGACTTAAATCAAATCCCTTATGATTATACAGTGGAAGTGAGAAATAGATTTAAAAGACCACATCTGATAGACAGAGTGCCTGAAGAACTGTAGATAGAAGTTTGTGACACTATACAGGAGACAGGGAGCAAGACCACCCCCAAGAAAAAGAAATGCAAAAAAGCAAAATGGCTGTCTGAGGAGGCCTTACAAACAGCTGTGAAAAGAAGAGAAGCTAAAGGCAAAGGAGAAAAAGAAAGATATTCCCATTTGAATGCAGAGCTCCAAAGAATAGCAAGGAGAGATAAGAAATCTTTCTTCAGTGATCAGTGCAAAGAAATAGAGGAAAAAACTACAATGGGGAAGACTAGAGATCTCGTCAAGAAAATTAGAGATACCAAGGGAATATTTCATGCAAAGATGGGCTCAATAAAGGACAGAAATGGTATGGGCCTAAGGGAAGCATGAAATATTAAGAAGAGATGGCAAGAATACACAGAAGAACTCTACAAAAAAGATCTTCATGACCCAGATAATCACGATGGTGTGATCACTCACCTAGAGCCAGACATCCTGAAATGTGAAGTTAAATGGGCCTTAGGAAGCATCACTACAAACAAAGCTAGTGGACATAATGGAGTTCCAGTTGAGCTATTTCAAATCCTAAAAGATGATGCTGTGAAAGTGTTGTACTCAATATGCCAGCAAATTTGGAAAACTCAGCAGGGGCCACAGGACTGGAAAAGGTCAGTTTCATTCCAACCCCAAAGAATGGCAATGCCAAAGAATGCTCAAGTTACTGCACAGTTGCACTCATCTCCCATGCTAGTAAAGTAATGCTCAAAATTCTCCAAGACAGGCTTCAACAATATGTGAACTGTGAACTTCCAGATGTTCAAGCTGATTTCAGAAAGGCAGAGGAACCAGAGCTCAAATTGCTAACATCTCTTGGATCATCAGAAAAGCAAGAAAGTTCCAGAAAAATATCTATTTCTGCTTTATTGACTATGTCAAAGCCTTTGACTTTGTGGATCACAACAAACTGTGGAAGATTCTTAAAGAGATGGGAGTACCAGACCATCTGACCTGCCTCCTGAGAAACCAGTATTCATGTCAGGAAGCAACAGTTAGAACTGGACATGGAACAACAGACTGGTTCCAAATCAGGAAAGAGTGTGTCAAGGCTATAAATTGTCACCCCGCTTATTTAATTTATATGCAGAGTAAATCATGAGAAATGCTGGACTGGATGAAGCACAAGCTGGAATCAAGATTGCTGGGGGGAAATGGCAATAACCTCAAAAATGCAAATGACTCCACCCTTATGGAAGAAAGTGAAGAACTAAAGAGCCTCTTGATGAAAGTGAAAGAGCAAAGTGAAAAAGTTGGCTTGAAACACAACATTCAGAAAACTAAGATCACAGCATCTGGTCCCATCACGTCATGGCAAATAGATGGAGAAACAATATAAACAATGATAGACTTTCTTTTTGAGGTCTCCAAAATCATTGCAGATGGTGACTGCAGCCATGAAATTAAAAGACGATTGCTCCTTGGGAGAAAAGTTTTGACCAACCTAGACAGCATATTAAAAAGCAGAGACAGTACTTTGCCAAGAAACGTCCATCTAGTCAAAGCTACGGTTTTTCCAGTAGTCATGTGTGGATGTGAGAGCTGGACTATAAAGAATATTGAGCACCGAAGAATTGATGCTTTTGAACTGTGATGTTAGAGAAGACTCTTGAGAGTCCCTTGGACTGCAAGGAGATCCAACCAATCCATCCTAAAGGAGATCAGTCCTGGGTGTTCATTGGAAGGACTGTTGCTGAAGCTGAAACTCTAATCGTTTGGTCACCTGATGCGAATAAAATTGACTCATTTGAAAAGACTGTGATGCTTGGAAAGATTGAAGGCAGGAGGAGAAGGGGATGACAGAGGATGAGATGGTTGGATGGCATCACCGACTCAATGGACATGAGTTTGAGTAAACCCCAGGAGTTGGTGATGGACAGGGAGGCCTGGTGTGCTGCAGTCCATGGGTTCGCAAAGTGTTGGACACGACTGAGTGACTGAACTGAACTGGGCATCCTTCAAAGAGACTTTAAGGTAATTTACTCATCTGTAATCTCATAGGAGCCCAATGAAGTAGATTACTACAAAGTCCTAGATTCTCCTAACTGTCACCACTACCCTCAGATACTTTCTACTCTTGCAACAAGTAAAGCAAGATTCTCCCTCATAAACTTACTCTCCTCCTTCCGTTTACAGTGTATCTCTAACTGATATCTGCACAATTTTCTCCTTCACTTTATTCAGGTGTCTGCTATAATATGCCCTCATCATGGACCCAACTCAGTGGAAATAAAATAACAACAACAACAAAAATCCTCTATAAGAAAATACTAGATAGCTAAACATTAAAAAGGAAGTAGAGTTAATGTTTTCATCTATTTGAGGATTCAATAGATGTAATACATTTCCTCTAAAATCAAGAGCAGTCTCCAATACTGTGATACATGATCTCATGAGAAAGAAAAGTACGGAGAAGGAAGGGAGAGGAGCAGAAAGGGGCAAAGGAAAGGGAGTAAAGGAAATGGAGAAAAGCATAAAATGTTACTTGGGGAGGCTATGGCCATGCTGATATTTTAAAGAGTAAAAGAAAAAGAAAACATTCTTAGTTTCAAAAATCTCCTGTAACAACAGAGTAAGTAATCTATAACAACCTTAGTCCCTGGTGGCTCAGCTGGTAAAGAATCCACCTGCAATGGGGGAGACCTGGGTTCGATCCCTGGCTTGGGAAGATCCCCTGGAGGAGGGAAAGGCTACCCACTTCAGTGTTCGGGCCTGGAGAATTCCATGGACTGTATAGTCCATGGGGTCACAAAGAGTCGGACACGACTGAGCGACCTTCACTTTCATAGCTAAAGGAGTAGAATAAAGAATTGTCAGGAGTCTATGCAGTGAACGTGACGTTGCTCAGTCCTGTCTGACTCTTCGCGACCCCGTGGACTGTAGCCTGACAGGCTCCTCCACCTGTGGGATTTTCCAGGCAAGAATACGGGTTGCTGTTTCCTTCTGCAAGGGATCTTCCTGACCCAGGGATCAAACCTGGGTCTCCCACGTTGCAGGCAGACTCTTTACTGTCTGAGGCACCAGGGAAGCTAGACTGGAAGCTAAAAGCAAATAGAGAGAATAAAGACCAGTAATCCATTGAACAATCAAGTGAACATTCCAATGATGAGTGATGTGACTCTTAAATCAGCTTAGGGTGAGAAGACATCAATGAGCAGAATGATGAAAGAAACTGATCCAGGGAGAACTAGAATAGAAGTATTTCCCTAAGCTATCTCTCTTTCCAGCTTGTTAAGAAGAGATGATAATTATGACGTAAAGCAACTATATGTTTTATTCACTCACCCATTTAACACTTTCTCCTGAGGATTTACCATGTGCCAGGTATTCTCTGTTTCTGTGCAAACCACACGTGATGCTTTCTCCTCACAATTTTTCACCAAGGTCTTCAGTGAACTGCTTATAAAGGGCTAAAATGCCATCCTACTTTCTTTTAATCATCAGTCTTTTTTTAACAGATTTGTATTGCCATGATAAATCACTGAGTTGAAAAACCTTCCAGGTAATATCCGGAAGGATTATACAGGGAGATCATATCCCTAGAAGGAAAAACTAGAAACTTGAAGGACATCATTGCTAGGAAGCTCTTTCTTTTGGTCAGTATATGAAAAGATAGCATTCGGCTTACCAAGGGGTAAAGGGGGGAGGGATAAATTTTGAGATGGTGCTGACAAATATACACTACCACATATAAAATAGTTAATTAATAAGGACCTACTGTATAGCATAGGGAATTCAATATGCTGCTATGGCCTATATGGGGAAAAAACTAAAAAAGAGTATATATGCATACATATATATGTATATATATAGCTGATTCACTTTGCTGTACAACAGAAATTAATGCAACATTATAAATCAACTATATTCCAATAATACTAAATTTTAAAAAGATACCATTCATAGAAACTTTGGTATATTATATAGAATCATAGAACTTTAGAGAAGGCAGTCATTTAGATGGCATTGAGTCTATTACCCTCATTTTACAAATTAAGACATCAAGAACCAGAAATGCTATAGGATTTATCTGCTTTTAGTCTTCTTAATATTTGGTGACCTTCTTAGGCCAAATTTGGCTTTTCTTTTTAATAAACACTTCAGTCATTCCCGGTAGCTCAAATTGTAAAGAATCTGCCTGCAACACAGGGGACCAGGGTTCGATCCCTGGGTTGGGAAAATCCTCTGGAGAAGGGATTAGCAATCCACTCCAGTATTCTTGCCTGGAGAATCCCATGGACAGAGAAGCCTGACGGGCTACAGTCCATGGGTCTCAAAGACTCAGACATGACTGAGTGACTTAGCACACATATATGCATTCAGTCACTGCAACATTTAAACATATACCACCTCAGGGAGCAAGAAGTGTTATGAAAAAAAGAAGGAATCTCAGTTCAAATGTCACTGTCTGTGGCAGACAGTATAGTGGAGGGGATCAGCACAAGGCTGGAACCAAAGGGATTTAGAGTTAAATGCTGACTCTGCTCTACTTTCTCTGTTTTCCCTGGTGGCTCAGATAGTAAACCGTCTGCCTGCAGTGAGCGAGATCTCCTTCTTCAATCCCTGGGTTCAATCCCTGGGATGGGAAGATCCCCTGAAGAAGGAGATGGCAACTCACTCCAGTACTCTTGCCTGTAAAATCCCATGGATAAAGGAGTCTGGTGGACTACACTCGGACACAATGGAGCAACTTCACTTTCACTTTTCACTTACTGCTTCTTTTTATCTACAGGTATAGCTTTGTATTACTAACGTATGTTAAAAAATAATAAAGAATAATTAACTCAGAGAGCTGTTTTTGAAAGAGTGGATTAATATATTAAGTGCTCACTAAAACTCACTGCTGCTTTTATTCTTTCCTCTAGTAGGTTTTTCGCAAATCTGAGGTCACCATTCATTTCTCCTTCGCTGTGATTCCATGGCTTCATAACATACCTTTATTCAAGAATTTCAAATCATAATATTATTTCCCAACATAAAACAATGTGAGCTTCCCCAGTGCTTATCAGAGTACTTGGTGGGAGGGGGAGATGTGCTAGATACTTGAATAAATAAATTAGAAGAAAAGAAAGTTAACATTATAATTTCAACCATACTTTCATCAATCACACATCATCCCTGGACAGTATCATTGTGCAATTATGAAGACAATATATATGTCTGATTCTTACCAAAGAAATATGGAGAGAGCAAGCATACCAACAAAAGTACAAACAACAATAAAGTCAGTAACGCAATCTTAGGTGATGCTGTGATCTTACTGGAAAATGAGCTTTGGGCTGGAGATAAGATTCAAAGACATGCCATCTTGTCTTCAAATACTGAAAGAGCTATTATGACAAAGGGCTGTTATGAACAACAGTGGTTTTACTTTTTTCTTTGAGCAGCCCCAAAAGGCAGATGGTGTCCCTGAGGATTTCAGCCATAAGATCATTGACTTAAGCTAAGAAGGTAAGGATATTTTCCAACTTTAGAAAATTTCAAGAGTAGTTGCTTTTGGAGGTACAAAGATCCACGACATTTTACGAGACCCAGTCAGGCAGTGATTGGATGGCAATTTAATCGCAATATTTCAGAACAAATGAGGAAAAGGATTTGAGAAATTTATCAGCAGAACTTGAGCTTCTGTCATCTTATTAAGTATGTTATTCTAATTCAGAGTAACAGAATTATTTTATTTTCTCAATTCTATCTGAACACAATTCAAGACATAATGGATACAGAGCCTATGAAGATGGATCAATCCCTAATCAGTGTTTTCGACTCATCCAAGAGGAAAAGGAAAAGAGGAATGGATTATTTCAAATGACCAACAGGAAGTCAAGGTAGAGGACACCGTGAAGTCATCTGAGCCCCGGAAGTCTCAGTACTCAGCATGTGAGTCAGCTGCAACCACATCACTTGGAAGTGTGTCAGAAATGCAGAATTTGAAGCCCCGCTCCAGTTTAACTGAACCTACATTTAAAAAGATCCCCAGATGATACATACACACACTAAATATTTAAGCACAAGTATAATCACTTGCATTTCCCTACATGTGAACTTCCCAGTGAATCACCTGTGTAAACAAGGGCACTATGAAATGTCATTGTCTTATGACATTGAACAATGTTAAATACAAAATAGAATTCCCTTTATAGCATAATTGTGGTAGGCCAAAGTATCTGCAGTTGTATATTTCATCTCTGCCATAAATTATCTGTGGGAGATCCATACGATTGTGTTTGCTGTAGTCAAATGGTGACTGCCACTTAGTGATAGCTCTTACAGAAGTCTTAGCTTCCAACAAAACCATGAGCCATTTCAGATTGTGTTTATATTTGCTCACAAATTAGTTCATATAATATAGGAAAAATAATGAAATACGGTTTTTAAATAATCTGTTTTGACAAAACATATGTCAAAAAACCACCAGCAATGGAATACCAGTCAAGTTACATCCCTAGATCCTCATTAAAATGGAGCGATTTATGAATATTTTAACAACTCCAATAGGCCAAATTAACACGCTATCCATGTTTAAGAATCACTTGTTTAGTGTGAAGCATACAAGAGAATATCTAAGTTAAGTTGTTCTATTTGGAGAGTTTTAAAAACTAATTTTGGCCAAGTACTCATCATTTCATTTTATGAATTTGGCTTCTCAGCAAACTCACCTCTTTGGTAAAGTCCTTTATTCATCTATTTTAATTACTTCAGAATGATACCAAAATGTGTGGACTTCCAGCCTCAGACAAGAATAATTGTCTCTAACACACTGTTCTTTAAACATCATGAATTCTGACTGTATTCCCTTCATGATGGGTGACCTCTGTCCTGATTCACCTGGGGTCTCCTAACTCACACGTATGAAATAATTCCTTGCCCTTTTCTGGCTCCCATACAGCACAGTATGATGCACATATTTTCCGTGAAAGTTTTGAGTCAATTGCACTTGATGCCCGAAGAACCCTGAAACTCAAGGGTCTACATCCATAGAAGAGAAATTAAAGTGAATCAGATACAGAGTTTGACCCAATATTACCTCACAATGGGACTTTTTTCTCAAAGACAGACCTCTAAAGAAAAACAAAATACTCTCATCTTGGGACCATGTTTGAGAAGTGAAGCAGATTTCTACTGAAAAAGAGGCACTGCATGCTGAGATAAAAACTCACAGTTAAAAAGTTATTTCTGAAAGTAGATACAGATTACTTTGGGAGATGGGACATAAATGAGGGAAAATCAAATATATAACACTAACTATACACAACACTTGGGAATATCTCACTTTAGGTTTATTTAAACTGACTAGGGAAAGTCCATCCAGTAGTCATGTGTAGATGTGAGAGTTGGACCAAAAAGGCTGAGCACCAAAGAATTGATGCTTTTGAACTGTGGTGTCAGAGAAGACTCTTGAGAGTGCCTTGGACTGCAAGGAGGTCCAACTAGTCCATCCTAAAGGAAATCAGTCCTGGGTTCATTGGAAGGACTGATGCTGAAGTTCCAATACTTTGGCCACCTGATGTGAAGAGCTGACTCGTGGGAAAAGACCCTGATGCTGGGAAAGGTTGAAGGTGAGAGGAGAAGGGGACGACAGAGGATGAGCTGGCTGGATGGCATCACCCACTCGATGGACAAGAATTTGAGTAAACTCCAGGAGTTGGTGATGGACAGGGAGGCCTGGCGTGCTTCAGTCCATAGGGTCGCAAAGAGTCAGACATGACTGAGCGACTGAACAACAACAGGGAAAATCCCCAGTTGAGGAATGGGCTCCCAGAGACCACTTGCCAAAATACTTTTAAGTATATAATATAGTCATGCTAAGTTGCTTCAGTCATGTCTGACTCTTTGCAACACCATGGAGTTGTAGTTCACCAGGTTCCTCTGTCCATGGGATTCTCCAGGCAGGAATAATGGAGTGAGAAGCCATGCCCTCTCCCAGGGGATGTTCCCGATCCAGGATCAAACATGCATCTCTTGTGTCTCCTGCATCGACAGGCAGGTTCTTTATTACTAGCACCACCTGGGAAGCTGTTAGGGGTCAAAACTTATTTTCAAATATATCACAGCACTTGGTACTTCTAGGAGAAACTAGTTAATCAAAACCTAACCTGACAGGGTATTATTAGAGTTTAACTGACCTGTGGGGAGGGAGAGGGCCAACTTTATCTTCCTCTGAACTTCCACATGGGGGAAGGGAAATACCCAACTCCAGCCCACTCTAACCTTCTTATGCCAACTTATGGGGGGTGAGGAGACCCTGTGAAACAATTGTGAAGTTTATAATTCAGATACCTCAGTTCACTAAAAGACTGAGACCTAATCATAGGACATAGAACACGTCTCTTCCCCTCACACCTCACATCACAGTTACTAGAGACCCATTTACAGCAACTCCTTTTACTCAGCACACCATGTCTGGCTACCAAGAAACAATTACAAGGCATACAGAAAGGCAAAAAATACAACTGGACAAGACAGAGCAAAGGTCAGAACCAGAACCGGCAGGGATATAGGAGTGATAAGACCAGGAATTTAAATTGGCTCCGATTAAAATGCTAGAGATCAAATACACTGTGACAAAAAAAAAAAAAATTTTGATGAGATGATTAGTAGACTGGATGTGGCTGAGGAAAGGATCAGTGTACTTGAGAACGCAATAGAAACTTCAGAAACTGAAAACAAGAGTGAATGAAGACTGAAAAACAAAAACAAAAACAAAAACAGAATGGCTAAGGACTGTGGAATAACACAAAAGTTGTAACATATGCACAGTGGTAATATCTAGAGAAGTATTTCAAACAAAATGACTAGGAATTTCCCCACTAATATTAGACACCAAACCACAGATCCAGGGAACTCAGAGAACACGAAGTGGGATAAATGCCAAAAATGAATAATAACTATACTTAAAATTTTCAAACTATGAAAATCAATAGTAAAGAAAAAATCTGGAAAGAAGCCAGGGGCAAAAAATATCACCTACAGAGAAACAAAAGTAGGGATTACATCAGAGTTCTTCTGAGAAACTATACCTTATGAAAATTAAGCACCTCCTCCCAGGTATCAGCATTGCCAATCAGGTGATTTCAGTGTGTGGATGCCATAACTGACATATAATTTCCCTGCTACTGATGTTGAGACTCACTCTTTAAAAAAAAAAAAAAATAAGGAGAACCACTTACAGACTTACAGCGTGAACAAAAATGCAGCTCCAACTGAATTTCTGTCACTTCCTAACGTGAAGAATCAGCTACAAACATTTCTCACTAATAAAAGCAAGCAAAATAAAAATGATCTTAACAAGCAACACGTTACACTTATAAAGTCTGAAGGAAAAGAATATGATGCTGTAAGGGAAAAATACAGAATGGCTCAAATGAGATTGGAGAGTTAGGGTTATTCTCGGAATGAAAGTCACATTAGCCAGTATTTTTAAAAAGTAGTTATCCATGTAAATATGGTACAAAAAGTATTCTAGACAGAAAATACATTAGGGTTTCAGGATAGCAACAGCTAGAGCTAGAGAATACAGTTGGTTTTGAATATATTTGCATATACTTGGGGAAGGAACACAGAGGCATTGAGAAAATTCATAATTATCATTTGTTTCCTATTGTTCTTCTTTCAATCCCCTTTCAAAAGATGTTGCATCATAAATATTTAAGAAAAAATTAAACAGACAGGAAATACTTCAGGTGTCATATTAGGAAATGGAAATCTCAAAAGGTAATGTGATTTGTGATATGCTATATAACAAAGACACAGAACAGATGGATTTAAGGCAAAATTTGATGGAAAAGAAGCTGCTGATCTTTCTAGATAAAACCAGGAAGAATGTATGTTTCCCCTTGTCACACCTAAGTCCAAGTTTTAACAATTCTTTTTTTTTAAATATTTGTTTTATATTGGAGTATGTTTGATTAACAATGTTCTGTTAATTTCAGGTGTACTACAAAGTGATTCAGTTATACACATATGTATATCTGTTCCTTTTCAAATTCTTTTCCCATTTAGGCTGTTACAGAATATTGAGCAGAGTTCTCTCTGCTATACAGAGGTCTTTGCTGGTAACCCTTTTAAACTATATGTTAAATGTAGTAGTGTGTATTGGTCAATCCCAAACCCCCAAGTTATTCCTTGCCCCACCTACCTTTCCTCTTTGGTAACCATAAGTTTGTTTTCTAAGACTGTGAGTATGTTTTTGTTTTGTAATTAAGTTTATTTGCATCATTTTTTTTACATTGTGCATATAAGTGATATCCTATGGTATTTGTCTTTCTCTCTTTTACTGACTACACTTACTATGATAATTTCCAGGGTTAGTAAAATGATGTTGAAAATTTTTACAAGACTGACAATTAGTGATGATAGTTTTATATCTGGATAAATTTAAGACAATATTTTGTATGCCATTCAAATTTCATATTTGCATTGTCATGTGTTCTACAACTGTTCACTCACTTTCCATTGCTCAGCTTTTACCAAGGTCCATGAAACCTTTATTAATGAACTCTGGTGAACTTTCCCTTATACCATTTGATTTTCTGGGGAAGATTAGATTGTTTTCCCACATATAAGAATGCATAAATGTCCTTCTGGATTATGTTACATTTATACCATATATATATGGTATTTATTATGGTATTATATATTATGGTATTATATATATGGTATTTATACCATATATATAATATATAAAAATATATATATAATATAATTATATATATATATAATATTTTGTATTCCCTATTATTTTACAAAGGAGAAGACTGAAGAAAAAGCAATATAAGCAGTAGTTTCAGTATATACAACTGTCAGACCTAGGGATTAAAAAGAGTCTATTTCTTAGTCCAGTATTCTTTTAACCACACATAATCAAATCAACATCTTTGGTGCAGCACAATTAGAATTCTATTTTATCCACCTTTAAAAATAGTTTTCCTTTCAAACCTCCTGCTGAATGAATTCTTCACCTCTTTGTTCCTCAAGCTGTAGATAAGAGGGTTCAACATGGGAGTTAATACCGTGTAAAAGAGGGAAATCACTTTACAGATATCTAGGGAGGAACTTGAGCTAGGTCGAACATAAATGAAGAAAAGAGTCCCATACAGGATGGAGACAACTGCCAGCTGGGAAGAACAAGTAGAGAAAGCTTTCCTCCTCCCATCGGCAGTCTGGATCCTCAGGATGGCCACCAGGATGCAAACATAGGAGATCATGATGATCAGGCCACTGAGCACTCCTATTGCTCCAGCCAAGGTGAAAAGCACCAACTTATTGATCTGGGTGTCTGCACACGCAAGGGGAAGCAGTGGTGAAATATCACAGAAAAAGTGATTGACCACATTTGGACCACAGAAGGGTAAGCAAAAAGTGAGAATCGTATGGGTCATGGTGCTTACAAGAGCCACAGCATAAGGGCCTATAACCAGCTGCACACAGACCCTCTGGGACATAATGAGTGTGTACAACAAGGGCTTGCAGATGGCCATATACCAATCATAGGCCATGGAAGCCAGCAGGAAACATTCAGTGGCCACAAAAAGACCAAAGGAAAACATCTGTGCAGCACAACCCATGAAGGAGATGCTTCTTTGATTTGCAAAGATATCACACAGCATCTTGGGGGCAATGGAAGAAGAGGAACACAAGTCTACAAAGGACAAGTGACTAAGAAAAAGGTACATAGGAGTGTGGAGTCTGGGATCAATCCATATGAGAGTGATCATCCCCAAGTTACCACCCAGAGTGGCAAGATAGACAAAAAGAAGAAAGAAAAAGAGGACAATCTGCAGATAGAGATGATCTGTGAGGCCCAAGAAAAGAAATTCAGTCACTGCTGTCTGATTCTGATCTTCCATTGGTCATCTGCAATCTGTTATAAGAAAGATTTTCATATCAATGTATGGCAAAAACCACTACAATATTGTAAAGTAATTAGCCTCCAACTAATATAAATAAATGAAAAAAATAAAAAACAAAAAAGAAAGATTTTTTGTTGAAAAATAATCATTGAGTTACAAAGAACATATTAAGCCAATGAAAGGTTCTGTTAGATAGGTCTACAGTAGACAATTACTGAAACACCGTGGAACTAGAAAATAATATTCCCAGATTCTAGTTTGGGCTTCCCAGTTGGTGCAGTGGTAAAGAGTCCATCTGCCAATGCAGGAGACACTAGAGATGTGGGTTCAATCCCTGGGTCATGAAGAACCCCTGGAGTAGGAAATGGCAACCTGTCCCAGGATACTTGCCTGGAAAATCCCAAGGGCAGAGGAGCCTGATGGGCTAGAGTATGGGGTCGCAAAAGTCAGACATGACTGAACGACTGAGCACACACACAGATACTAGATCATGGCAGTTTGTGCAAAGATCCTGTGTAAACTCGGGCGATTCACCATAAATCTCTGCTGTTTGCCAAAAAGAGTCCAAGCCTGTAATCTAAAAATCTTTCAAGTTACAAATTTGTATATGAACTACCTTTCATGTTTCATCTTATTGCATAATTGGATATAGAACCCCAGCTAGAAAAACCTTGCTAGGAATACTATAAGATCAATGAGATATTCAGATCCTAACATATGACATCTGAGAAATGCAAGACAGGGAATTTTTTTTATCTTAATGATCACAACCATCCTAATATTTTTAACACACAATTCACATATGTGTTTATCAGTCTATTCCCTACTACCATTTATACAAAGATGTGGAAAGGGTAATATACACAAATAACAGAGGTTACTCATCTAAAAGAATATGACCCATGGAAGGAATGAGGATGCCTTGCCTGTAATATCAAATGATCTGGCATCATTGGACAGCAAGTTGTCATGGAAACTATATAAATAATTTAGCCTCTCTGCACCAAAATAATGTAGAATTATTTTATATGATATCTCATATTTCATATAAACTTCTTTTAGGGCATTTACCCTGAAATCTACCAGGCAATATCAATTATGGTACTGATATATGTAAAGTACCAAATGCATGAGACTTTAGCATGAAATCCGTTCAAGAATATGTTACTTTCTGATTCATTAAGGAATTAGGAATCAAACTGTTTAAAATTCCTACAAGAAGATCACTATGTAGGGTAATTTGTATGAAAAATACCTTGTTTTAAATAACATTTATTATCACTACAGTGATAAATAAATGCAATAAACTATTCTTGAGTTATATAATAGTTATATGTAGAGCTTGATAAATGAAAAATAAGTGACTTGATTTGTGATTATCTATGATTATGATTTTCTGCTAATCCTAAGGTGGAGTATATTTTCAGCAGTCAGAGAGATATTTCTCAGCATAGATTAAGAGCATTACCCATTGCATTAAATGCTTTTGTTTTGTTAAAATTTTAGTCCAAGAACTTTTTAGTTATTTGAATGTGAGTAAATTTAGGTCTTTTATAAAGCAAGGAAGATGGTCTTTATGACAGTTTCACAGCTAACATTCTGTGACTTTAGAATTCTTTATGGACTTTGTAGTATCTGTATATTACACAGAAATAAACAAGAAAATAAGATCTGAAAAAGTCACAGAAAACAGTTACTTTGCCTGTTTAAGGAAGTGAATAAAATGCCAGTCTGCTCTCTTTAAAAGAGAACTTGGTCTGGAAGGGTTACATTCCCAAAGTTCAAACACAGCCTGAAGCTTTTCCATCATACTTCAAAAACGTCATATTATCCAGAAAGCAAAGTACTCACTTCCTTAAGGATATTCTTTATGCAGGTCCTTTGATTGCTGCAAGGAAATAACCATTTTCCATATATAAGGATAGAATATTCAATTTCCTTCATGGTGACAACTTTTTCTAAGAGGCATGACTTTCCAGTACTTGGTGAAGAAGATAAATCCATCATCTTGAACATTCTAGGAGAAAAGAGATTCTCTTTGACCTGCACATTGATTCACATACTGCATAGAATAAGATACTCTCCCTTGGGAGTTTACAGTAATTTAGAGCCAGGTCCCCAAAGAACTAAAGCCACAAGAGTTTACATCTGCAGTCACAAAATTAACATGATCACAGAGGCATCTGGACCAAGTGTTTTTTCCTGTCTTCCCTGGAAAGAAGATGCCTAAGAAAACAGTGTATGTTTTTCCCCCTTTTGGATCCTCCCAAACAAGAGCTCTCTTTTCTAGCAGGGAGGAGGGACCCATTGGTCACCCAGCACCAGTGCTGCCAGGTTTGCTATCTGGTTCTAGAGCCACCCTGCCTGGGTGTGAATCTTCATGTCATCATTTACTGTCACTCTGAGCAAGCTTTAAATCTCTCTGTGCCTCATTCTCTTAATGTATAAAGTAAACAAAGATGGTTTCTAGCTCACAAAGATGTTGGAAGCACTTAATGAAGCAAAACGTTAAAAGAATTAAAAACAAGGTCCAGCATAGAATCAGTGTTCACTCGTCATTTACTATCATAAGGGAACTATAAGACTATTTAGGAGACAATATCTAGATATAAAAGTAAGACACCAGTTCAAAGTAGCATGTTCTTCTCTCTAGACAAAAGATGAAAAAACAGTCTCTGAATTTGAAAGGAGGACAGGTCACTGTAGCAGTAAAGAAGGAAATTTTCAAAAAAGAAGTTGGTCTGAAAGCACAGTTTAGATATACTGAAGTTAAGAGCAAAGACATTCCAGTCAGTGCTGATGAGTTGATCAGAAGTAGGGAGGCAAGAACAAAGGCAAGAAGTTTGTTTTGCACAGGATTGTTGCAGAAGAGAGAGAAGAACATGCAGAGTCTGATGCCATTGAGTGAATTCTCTAAATCACCACTTCTCTGAGAATCCTAATTGCTTACCCCCCTCAACAAGGCCAGATATCACTCCCATAACACTTCATTGTTAGCTCATTTATGAGTCCTCTTACGTATCTAACTCAGAAGGCTGTCAATAATTGTGTTCTGTACATATTTGTTGAATTTGTGGGAATAAACCTATAAAATCTGTATATTCATAACGGTTCATGTTTTGCAATTAAAATTATGCTATATACTTTTTAAATTGGAGGATAATTGCTTTATAATGCTGTGTTGGTTTATGCTTTGCAACAAGGTGAATCAGCTATAAGTACACATACTTATGCTATAATTAAAGATACCGATGGAAAAATACTTGTTATTTTTCTTAAAATGATTTAAAATCGATGAGGAAGCAATGAAAACAGATTTTTAAAAATAGAGAATGACAGTACATTAAATCAACCAAAAAAGGAATATGAACAATAACAGAAAGTATTCAATTAATTAAAAAATTATTGGAAAATCCTTGCTTGTCACATTAAAATAAAAGTAATATCTCTTCTGTGGAATAGCAAGTTTAAAAAAAGAAATAGCAAAATGATATCAGGCAATGCAAGGTGAGCCGGCTGAGCCCAAGAAAGAAAATTATATGCCAATTTTTAGTTACATGAAACAAAACCAAAAAAGGAGTATAGATGCTTCTGAAAGCAATCATGGAAGACACATAAGATCTCTATGGAGAAAGAGTGTACAAAGTGTCTTGAAGGAAAAAAACATAAATTAAATAGCTCATGGTTTATTCTAGTAAAGTGTGTGGGCTTCATTTTTTTCTTAAATGTAGGGTAAAACTCAAATTGTTCTCAGAATTCTCCACAACATCATTCCACACTACACTCATCACAATGAATACTCTTACTGATGGAACCAAGACTGGAAAACTCTGTTTATAGGAAATGGTGGTATGACAATAATAATAATATAACCAATAAGGACTAATACTAAGTAACATAATCAAACAAAAATCTTGAAATAAAAAAGAAGGAATTTTACAGGCATTCTGAACAGCCCATCAATCTCCTCCTCTTGGTGTGCCTGACTCTGTGATCCCATGAACTGTAGCCGGCTGGGTTCCTCTGTCCATGGGATTTTCCCAAACATGAATACTGGAGTGGGTTGCCATTTATTTCTCCACCTCTTGGTGTAGGAAATTATTAAATATTGCTTAAGTGTGACATATATCATTTTCAGTTCAATTCACTTCAGTCACTCAGTCATGTCTGACTCTTTGCGACCCCGCGGATCACAGCACGCCAGGCCTCCCTGTCCATCACCAACTCCCGGAGTCCACCCAAACCCATGTCCATTGAGTTGATGATGCCATCCAGCCATCTCATCCTCTGTTGTCCCCTTCTCCTCCTGCCCTCAATCTTTCCCAGCATCAGAGTCTTTTCCAATGAGTCAGCTCTTCGCAGCAGGAGGCCAAAGTATTGGAATTTCGGCTTCAACATCAGTCCTTCCAATGAACACCAAGGACTGATCTCCTTTAGGATGGACTGGTTGGATCTCCTTGCAGTCAAGGGACTCTCAAGAGTCTTCTCCAACACCACAGTTCAAAAGCATCAATTCTTCGGTGCTCAGCTTTCTTTATAGTCCAACTCTCACATCCATACATGACTACTGGAAAAACCATAGCCTTGACTAGATGGACCTTTGCTGGCAAAGTAATGTCTCTTCTTTTTAATATGCTGTCTAGATTGGTCATAACTTTCCTTCCAAGGTGTAAGTATCTTTTAATTTCATCGCTTGAATCACAATCTGCAGTGATTTTGGAGCTCCCAAAAAATAAAGTCAGCCACTGTTTCCACTGATTTCCCATCTATTTGCCATGAAGTGATGGGACCGAATGCCATGATCTTAGTTTTCTGAATGTTGAGCTTTAAGTCAACTTTTTCACTCTCCTCTTTCACTTTCATCAAGAGGTTTAGTTCTTCTTCACCTAATGCCATAAGAGTGGTCTCATCTGCATATCTGAGGTTATTGATATTTCTCCCGGCAATCTTAATTCTAGTTGTACTTCATCCAGCCCAGTGTTTCTCATGATGCATTCTACATATAAGTTAAATAAGCAGGGTGACAATATACGGCCGTGATGCACTCCTTTACCAATTTGGAACCAGTCTGTTGTTCCGTGCCCAGTTCTAACTGTTGCTTCCTGACCTGCATACAGATTTCTCAAGAGGAAGGTCAAGTGATCTGGTATTCATTCCCATCTCTTTCAGAGTTTTCCACAGTTTGCTGCGATCTACACAGCCAAAGATTTTGGCATAGTCAATAAAGCAGATATAGGTGTGTCTCTGGAACTCGTTTGCTTTTTCAAAGATCCAGTGGATGTTGGCAATTTGATCTCTGGTTCCTCTGCCTTTTCTAAAGCCAGCTTGAATGTCTGGAAGTTCATGGTTTGCATATTCTTGAAGCCTGGCATGGAGAATTTTGAGCATTACTTTACTAGCATGTGAGAAGAGTGCAATTATGTGGTAGTTCGAGCATTCTTTGACATTGTCTTTCTTAGGTATTGGAATGAAAACTGATCTTTTCCAGTCCTCTGGGAACTGCTGAGTTTTCCAAATTTGCTGGCATATTGAGTGTAGCACTTTCACAGCATCATCTATGAGGATTTGAAATAGCTCAACTGAAATTCCATCACCTCCACCAACTTTGTAGTAAAACTTCCCAAGGCCCACTGACTTCACATTCCAGGATGTCTGGTTCGAGGTGAGTGATCACACCATCATGATTATCTGGGTCATGAAGATCTTTTCTGTATAATTCTTCTGTGTGTTCTTACTACCTCTTCTTAATAGCTTCTGCTTCAGTTAAGGTCCATCCCATTTCTGTCCTTGATTGAGCCCATCTTTGCATGAAATGTTCCCTTGGTGTCTCTAATGTTCTTGAAGAGATCTCTAGTCTTTCCCATTCTATTGTTTTCCTCTATTTCTTTGCGCTGATCACCGAGGAAGGCTTTCTTATCTCTCCTTACTATTCTTTGGAACTCTGCATTCAAATGGGAATATCTTTTCTTTTGTCCTTTGTTTTTTGCTTCTCTTTTTTCACAGCTATTTGTAAGGCCTCCTCAGACAGCCATTTTGCTTTTTTGCATTTCTTTTTCTTGGGGGTGGTCTTGATCCCTGTCTCCTGTACAATGTCATGAACCTCTGCCCATAGTTCATCAGGCACTCTCTCTATCAGATCTAGTGCCTTAAATCTATTTCTCACTTCCACTGTATAATCATAAGGGATTTGGTTTAGGTCATCCCTAAATGGTCTAGTGGTTTTCCCCACTTTCTTCAATTTAAGTCTGAATTTGGCAATAAGGAGTTCATGATCTGAGCCACAGTCAGCTCCTGGTCTTGTTTTTGCTGACTGTATAGAGCTTCTCCATCTTTGGCTGCAAAAAATATAATCGGTCTGATTTCGGTGTTGGCCATCTGGTGATGTCCATGTGTACAGCCGTCTCTTGTGTTGTTGCAAGAGGGTGTTTGCTATGACCAGTGTGATCTCTTGGCAAAACTCTGTTAGCTTTTGCCCTGCTTCATTCTATACTCCAAGGCCAAATTTGCCTGTTACTCCCAGTGTTTCTTGACTTCCTACTTTTGCATTCCAGTCCCCTATAATGAAAAGACATGTTTTGGGGGTGTTATTTATAAAAGGTCTTGTAAGTCTTCACAGAACCGTTCAACTTCAACTTCTTTAATGTACTGGTCAAGGCATGGACTTAGATTACCGTGATATTGAATGGTTTGCCTTGGAAATGAACTGAGATCATTCTGTCATTTTTGAGATTGCATCCAAGTACTGCATTTCAGACTCTTTTCTTGACTATGACGGCTACTCCATTTCTTCCAAAGGCTTCCTGCCCACAGTAGTAGATATAATGGTCATCTGTGTTAAATTCACCCATTCCAGTCCATTTTAGTTCACTGATTCCTAGAATGTCAACATTCACTCTTACCATCTCCTGTTTGACCACTTCCAATTCACCTTGATTCATGGACCTAACATGCCAGGTTCCTATGCAATATTGCTCTTTACACCATCAGACCTTGCTTCTGTCACCAGTCACATCCACAACTGGGTGTTGCTTTTGCTTTGGCTCCATCCCTTCATTCTTTCTGGAGTTATTTCTCCACTGATCTCCAGTAGCATATTTGGCACCTACTGACCTGGGGAGTCCATCTTTCCGTGTCCTATCTTTTTGCCTTCTCACACTGTTCATGGGGTTCTCAAGGCAAGAATACTGAAGTGGTTTGCCATTCCCTTCTCCAGTAGACCACATTTTGTCAGACCTCTCCACCATGACCTGACTGTCTTGGCTGGCCCCATATGACATGACTTAGTTTCATTGAGTTAGACAAGCTGTGGTCCATGTGATTAGATTGGCTAGTTTTCTGTGATTGTGGTTTCAGTCTGTCTGCCCTCTGATGCCCTCTCTCAGCACCTACCATCTTAGTGGGGTTTCTCTTACCTTGGATGTGGGGTATCTCTTTTTGGCTGCTCCAGCAAAGCACAGCTGCTGCTCCTGACCTTGGACGTGGGGTATCTCCTCATGGCCACTGCTCTTGAGCTTGGATTATTTTATATGTAAGTATATTCTAAGATGCAAAATTTGTTACTAAGGCATTGAAAAGTGAAACTGAGAGTATCTCAGTCATGTCCTACTCTTTGCCACCCCATGGACTGTAGACTGTCAGGCTCCTCTGTCCTGATACTGGAGTGGGTAGCCGTTCCCTCCTCCAGGGGATCTTTGCGACTCAGGGATCAAACCTAGGTCTCCCGCCTTGCAGGCGGATTCTTTACCATCTGAGCCACCAGTGAAGCCCAAACCTGGAGCCCCAGCACTAAGAGCACTGAATCCTTACCACTGAACTGCAGGGAAGTCCCTAGGGGCATTAGGGAAAATAATATAAACTATCAAAATCAGACTATGAAAAGAACATAAGGAAAGTAAGTGTACTAATATTAATATCTTTCATACCAATATGATCTTAAGGTAATAACTCTAGAAACAAAAATGTATAACATTGCTCCTAAAGATTAATATCAGAAAGGGTAAAAGTGAATTGTAAAATTTTCATATTACCAGAATAAATTTACATATTTTATACATGCCAAAAACATGAAAAATTTATACCATAAAGTAAAATATTTTTTAAAAGCTTTTAAATGAAATAGCACATTTAAAACAAAACTTATCTATTATTGCAGCATAATCAGTTATAATAAAAAAAGATTGGGAGTAGTTTTGTATCAATAAGGGATTTACTAAATAGTTCTCAAAATGAGTTAGAGCTATGTTTATTGATTCAACATAATATCCTAAATTATTTGACTCAAAAAAGGAAGGTGTAGAAGTATGTACAAGGTAAGCTTTCATTTATGTTATTATAAAAGCACACAAATTTACATCTGTGTATGCTTTCATATGCAGAGAAAAATCTCTTGATAAGAAATATCTTCATAGGAATCTATGTAAAGTGGATGGGAAACAGCATTTATTTACCCGTGCTATCATGCAATTTAATTTTGTACTAAGTGCAATCATACTTTATAACTGAAAAGGAACAGACACTAAAAGTCTTGTTGGAAGTAATATTTAATCAGATGAAAATATATTCATATATTTATTGGAAAACAGAATAAGAAACAGCATGTATAATATGCATGCTCAAAGGAATTTCATTCAAATTTACTATTTACCCATGCCTTCACCTCTAAACCTTATAATTTACTTTCTTCCTACAGCTTTATCAAAAATAAATGTAACATGTAAGCTACCAGCTGTAAAGCAAGAAATTTACTTTTCTAGAAAATGTATATGCATTTCAACAGGAGTAATATAGGTGTTAATAGAGGTGGTCCTAGTTTCGAGTGCTTCTGATTGTCAATTTCCCACATTACATCACCATATTTAATTCTTTGCTCTATAATTCCTTTCATATGCATTATCTAATCTGGTATGCAGCCAAGTAGCTTGTGAGGCTGACATGATAAATTAAACTATAATGCCACATCCTAATATTCTCAGCAGTTTCTTGGAGTCATATTTGTTGTTTCTTCCAAACTGAAACAATAATTTAAAAGAAGCCTCAGTCACTTACTCACTGGGCTCTCTACAATATCATGAGATTTCCTTTTCAATTATTAGCCAGTGAGATTTTAAAATCACATCTTAGTTAACTTCAGGCACTAAAGAAGGTGTAGCACATACACTGCTTCCCACTGTTACATTGGTTAGCACGGCAGCCTTTCTGTCTCACTCATCATTTCAGTACACACCACCTGCATTTCTTTACTTCAGAATTTCTTTTCCCACTACTTTTCCCCTAGGCTTCCCAGGTGGCTCAGTGGTAAAGAATCTGCCTGCCAGTGCAGGAGACCCAAAAGAGACAGGTTTGATCCCTGGGTCGGAAAGATCCCCTGGAGGAGGAAATAGCAACCTGCTTCAGTAGTCTTGTTTGGAGAATTCCATGGACAGAGGAGCCTGACAGGTTACAGTCCATGGGGTCTCAAAGAGTTGAACACATCTGAACAAACACACACACACATACTTCTCTACCACCCAACAAGCCAGATGTGTCGAAAGAATAAAACCCTCAGGAGTAAATTTCAGCCAAATACTGATTAAAAGAAATGAGAAAATGAGGCAAAAATGAACCAAGTGCAGATGAGACAAAAAGCACACAAGAAGAATGCAGATGTAAGTCCAAGCATATCAATAATCACTTGAAATCAGTTCAGTCCAGTTCAGTCACTGTCGTGTCCAACTCTTTGCAGCCCCATGGACTTCAACATTTCAGGCCTGCCTGTCCATCACCAACTCCCAGAGTTTACTCAAACTCATGTCCATTGAGTCAGTGATGCCATCCAACCATCTCATCCTCTTTGGTCCCGTTCTCCTCCTGTCTTCAATCTTTCCCAGCATCCCCAACTAAAAGGCAAAATTTTTATTACTGTGAATAAAGCAAGATAATCAATACAAAAACTCCTAAGAAAAATCTACTTCAAATATGAAGACATAAATCGGTCATTAAAACATTGTATACTATACAAAACATTTAGAGATGAGTTAACACTTATTCTTCTGAAACTATTCCAAAAAATTGCAAAAGAAGGTAGACTTCCAACTTATTCTATAAGGCCACCATCACCTTGACACCAAAACCGGACAAATATGTCACACACAAAAAAGAAAATTACTGGCCAATATCACTGATGAACATAGATGCAAAACTTCTCAATAAAATACTGGCAAATGGAATCCAACAATACATTAAAGAAATCATACATAATGATCAAGTGGGATTTACCCCAGGGATGTGAGAATGGTTCAGTATCCATAGATCAATCAATACAATGCACCATATTAACAAATTGAAGAATAAAACTTTTATGATCATTTCCATTGATGAAGAGAAAGCTTTTGATAAAATTCAACATTCATTTACGATAAAAACTTTCCAGAAAGCAGACATACAGGGAATATATCTCAACATAATATGATAAACTCACAGCTAACATTATATTCAATGGTGAAAAGCTGCATTTGTAATGAAACAGTACATTAAACAGATCATACACAATGATCAAGTGGGATTTATTCCAGGGATGCAAGGTTGGTTCAACATCCACAAGTCAATCAATGTGATACACCACATCAACAAATTGCAGAATAAAACTCATATGATAATGAAATAAGGAAAATGTTTCTTTAATAAAATTCAGCATGCATTTATGATGAAAACTCTCAACAAAGTGGATACAGAAGGAACATATCTCAACATAACAAAGACCCTTTATGAAAACCCCACTGTTAACATAATGAATGATGAAAAGCGAAATGCATTTCCTCTAAGACCACTAACAAGTCAAGAATGCCCATCCCATATCTTTTATTGAATAAAGTCTTGGAAGTTGTAACCGCAGAAATTAGGAAAAAGAAATAAAAGGCATCCAAATTGGAAAGGAAAAAGTAAAACTGTCTTCTTTTCAGATAAAATGAAGCTATATATAGAAAATCCGAAAGATGCCACAAAAAAACTACTAAACCTAACAAATGGATTCAGTAAAGTTGCAGACTACAAAATTGATACACAGAAATCCATTGTGTTTTTATCAGAACTATCAAAAACAGAAATTAAGGAAGCAATCCCACTTACAATTTCACCAAAAGAAGAAAATAACTGGGAATAAATATTACCAAGGAGATAAAAGACTTATACTTGGAACACTATAAGGCACTGATGAAAGAAATTGAAGATGACACAAACAAATGGAAAGCAACTGGATTAGAATAATTAATATTGTTAAAATGATCGTATTACCCAAACCATTCTACAGATTTAGGGCTATCCCTATCAAAATACCAATGACATTCTTCACAGAACTAGAACAAATGATTCTAAAATTTGTATGGAAATACAAAAGACCCCAAATAGTCAAATCAATCTTGAGAGAGAAGAACAAAGATAAAAATACCACACTTCTTGATTTCAATTTGTTCTACAGAGCTACTGTAATCAATACAATATGGTGCTGGCACAAAAACAGACATATAAATCAATGGAACAAAAGAGAAAGTTCAGAAATAGGCACACTTATATAGGCAATTAATCTACAACAAAGGAGGCAAGAATATACAGTGAGGAAAAGACATTCTCTTCAATAAATTGTGTTGGGAAAACTGGACAGCTATATGCAAAAGAATCATGGGCTACTTTCTTATACCACATTCAAAAATAAACATAAAGTGGAGAAAAGACTTAAATTTAAGACCAGAAACCAAAAGTTCGCTAGTAGAAAGCATAGACAGTGCCATCTTTGACATTGGTCTTCACAATATTCTTTTGGATATGTCTCAGACCAGAAAAAAAGAAGCAAACATAAACGGATAGGACTGTATCAAATTAAAATGCTTTTCACAACGAGGGGAACTCTCCAAAAAAAAAAAAATAAATAAAAAGGCAGCATACTGAGTGGGAGAGGAAATGCAAATTAGAGCTTGATATTTAAAGAACTCATACAACTCAACAGCAACAAAAAATCTGATTTAAAAAGGGAAGATTAAAAATAGATATTTTCCAAAGAAGACATACAGATGGCCAACAAACACATGAAAAGATGCTTGACATTACTAATCAACAAGGAAAACCAAATGAGATACCACTTCACATTTTTCAGAATAGCTATCAAGAAAAAGATAAAAAATAACAAGTGCTGGTGAAGATACAGAGAAAATGAACACTTGTGCACTGTTGGTGGGATTTTCTATCAATGTAGCCATTATGGAAAAGAATATAGAGGTTGCTCAAAAAAATTAAAAATAAAGCTGCCATTTGATCTGAATCTTCTGGATATTTACCCAAAGGAAAACAAAAACTAATTCATAATACATATACAGGGAGGTGGGATGGAGGTTCAAGGGGGAGGAGATATATGTATGCCTATGGCTGATTCCTGCTGATATATGGCAGAAACCAACCCAATAATGTAAATCAATTATTCTCCAAATAAAAATTAATTTAAATATAAAAAACACATATGCACCCATTATCATTGAAGCATTATTTACATTAGCCAAGATAGGGAAACAACTTAAGTGTTTTTGGCTTGGTATATATACAGACATATATATATATAGAGAGAAATATGTGTATATATACCAATACACACACACACAATGGAATATTATTCAGCCACAGAAAGGCATGAAATCTTGACATTTGTGACAACCCAAATGGATCTAGAGGATATTATGCTAAATGAAATAAGACAGACAAAAACAAATACAGCATGATTTCACTTATATATGAAATTTAACCAAAACAAACCAAAATTAAAATAATCTCATAGAGAACAAAATGATTTCCAGAATGGAGGTGGGTAAAGTTGATCTGGGTGAAATGGGTGAGGAAAATTAAGAGGTACAAGATTCCACTTATATAGGATATAAACCACAGTTCAGTTAAGTTCAGTTGCTCAGTCATGTCAGACTTTGCGATTCCATTGACTGCAGCACTCCAGGATTCCTTATTCATCACCAACTCCCAGAGCTTGTTCAAACTCATGTCCGTCGTTGTCGGTGATGCCATCCAACCATCTCATCCTCTCGTCATCCCCTTCTACTGCCTTCAATCTTTCCCAGCATCAGGGTCTTTTACACTGAGTCAGTTCTTCCCATCAGGTGGCCAAAGTATTGGAGCTTCAGCTTCAGCATCAGTCCTTCCAATGAATATTCAGGATTCATTTCCTTTAGGATGGACTGGTTTGACCTCCTTGCAGTCCAAGGGACTCTCAGGAGTCTTCTCCAACACCACTGTTCAAGAGCATCTCTTCTTCGACACTCAATCTTCTTTATATTCCAACTCTCACATCTATACACGACTACTGGAAAAACGATAGCTTTGACTAGATGGACAGTTGTTGGCAAAGTAATGTCTCTGCTTTTTAATATGCTGTCTAGGTTGGTCATAGCTTTTCTTCCAAGGAGCAAATGTCTTTTAATTTCATGGCTGCAGTCACCACCTGCAGTGATTTTGGAGCCCAAAAAAACAAAGTCGCTCACTGTTTCCAGTGTTTCCCCAACTATTTGCCATAAAGTGTTGATCACAAGATGCCGTGATCTTAGTCTTTTGAATGTTGAGTTTTAAGCCAGCTTTTTCACTTTCCTCTTTCACTTTCATAAAGAGGCTCTTCAGTTCCTCTTTGCTTTCTGCCATAAAGGTGGTGTCATCTGCATATCTGAGGTTATTGATGTTTCTCTCAGAATCTTGACTCCAGATTGTGCTTCATCCAGTCTGGCATTTTGCATGATGTAGTCTGCATATAAGTTAAATAAGCAGAGTAACAATCTACAGCCTTGTTGTACTCCTTTTCCAATTGGAATCAGTCTGGTGTTCCATGTTCGGTTCTAACTGTTGCTTCTTGACCTGCATACAGATTTCTCAGGAGGCAGGTAAGGTGGTCTGGTATTCACATCTCTTGAAGAATTATACACAGTTTTCTGTGATCCACACAGTCAAAGGCTTTGGCATAGTAAAAAAGCAGAAGTTGACATTTTTCTGGAACTCTCTTGCTTTTTTGATGATCCAAAGGATGTTGTCAATTTGATCTCTGGTTCCTCTGCCTTTTTAAAATCCAGCTTGAACATCTGGAAGTTCTTGGTTCACACACTACTGAAGCCTGGCTTGGGGAATTTTGAGATTAATTTGCTAGCGTGTGAGATGAGTGCAATAGTGCAACAGTTTGAACATTCTTTGGCATCACAAGATGAAATATACAGTATAAGGAATATAGTCAATAATACTGTAATACCTGTGTATAGGGACAGATATTAGACTATCATGGTGATCTTTTAATAAGCATGCAAATGTTAAATCATTAGTGTATCTGAAGTTAGCATAATATTGTATATCAACTATATTTTAATAAAAGTGAAATATTTAATAAATGTCATTTTGTAAACACAATGAAAATTTGATTCCCATGATCAATCTTTTGGCTAATTTTCAAATGGGAAAATCACCATACAAAACCATTGAGCTCTGTCCAGGATCACGGAGCAAATTAGTACCATTGTTGGAACTAGAATCCATGTCCCCTGATTCTCACCCAGTGCAAAAAAGACATCAAAGAGAATATTAAGATCTCTGGACAAAAAGTGATAACTGGAGTGAATCTAAATCTGCACCTCAATGCTCATCGCAGCGTTATTTCCTACAGCCAAGATATAGAAGCAACATAAATGTGCATCAGTAGACAAATAGGTAAAGAAGACATGGTATATATAGATACACAATAGAATATTACTTAGCCACAAAAAACAGGGAAATCTTGCCATTTGCAACATCATGGATGGAATCTAATAGGACTTTTCCTAAATGAAATAAGCCAGAGAAAGACAAATACCATAAGATTTCACTTATATGTGGAATCTAAAAAGAAACACAAACATAATAAAAACCAAAGCAGTCTCATGTATAGAGAGAACAAACTTACAGACAAGAGGAGTGTGGTCAGTTGGGCAAAACAGATGAAGGGTATTAAGAGGTGCAAGTGTTAGTCACTTAGTCACATCTGACTCTGTGATCCCATGGACAGTAGACCAGCAGGCTCCTTTGCCCATGGAATTCTCTAGCAAGAATATAGGAGTGGGTTGTCAATTGCTTCCCCAGGACATCTTCCTGACCCAGGGGTCGAACCTGGATCTCCTGCATTGGAGGCAGATTCTTTACCAACTGAGCCACCAGGGTAAACTTCTAGTTATAAAATAAATAAATCATGGTGCTATATGGTGACTATAGTCAATATAATATTGTAATAACTTTGTATGGCAATAGATCATGATTAGACTGAGTGTGAAGGTCATTCAGTAATAAATCACTATGTTGTATACCTGAAATAATATAATACTCTGGGTCAATTATATTTCAACAACAAAAAAAGAGCCACTGAAACAGGAGCCTTCAAAACCTGATCAATGACAAGAAAATACCAAGAGATGGCAGTATATCCACATACAAAGAGGTCAGCTGTATTTCCTTTCTTCAAATGTTTTTCCTCTCCCATCTCAAAATCACAACAGAACATCCAAACTCAGCCATTGATATCCTGACCACACCACAGTTTTTCCTTTGCCCGATTAAGCTTCAGTTCAGTTCAGTCCAGTCGCTCAGTCGCATCCGACTCTTCACGACGCGGTGGACTGCAGCACACCAGGCCTGCCTGTCCATCACCAACACCCGGAGCTTACTCAAACTTGTGTCCATCGAGTCGGTGATGCCATCCAACCATCTCATCATCTCCCACCTCTTCTCCTCCCTCCTTCAATCTTTCCCAGCATCAGGGTCTTTTCAAATGAGTCAATTCTTTGCATCAGGTGGCCAAAGTATTGGAGTTTCAGCATCAATCCTTCCAATGAATATTCAGGACTGGTTTCCTTTAGGATTGAATAGTTTGATCTCCTTACAATCCAAGGGACTCTCAGGAGTCTTCTCCAACACCACAGTTCAAAAGCATCAATTCTTCGGTGCTCAGCTTTCTTTATAGTCCAACTCTCACATCCATACACGACTACTGGAAAAACCATAGCTGTGACTAAATGGACCTTTGTTGGCAAAGTAATATCTCTGCTTTTTAACATGCTGTCTAGGTTGGTCATAGATTTTCTTCCAAGGAGCAAGCATCTTTTAATTTCTTGGCTACAGGCAGCATCTGCAGTGATTTTGGAACACCAAAAAATAAAATCTCTCACTGTTTCCATTATTTCCCCAACTACATGCCATGAACTGATGGACCAGATGCCATAATATTAGTCTTTTGAATGTTGAGACTTAAGCCAACTTTTTCACACTCCTCTTTCACTTCATCAAGAGGCTCTTTAGTTCTTCTTTGCTTTATGCCAAAGAGGTGGTGGCATCTGTGTATCTGAGGTTATTGATATTTCTCCTGGCAATCTTTTTTTCTTTTCCATTTATTTTTATTAGTTGGAGGCTAATTACTTTACAATGTTGTAGTGGTTTTTGCCATACATTGACATGAATTAGCCATGGATTTACATGTATTCCCCATCCCGATCCGCCCTCCCACCTTCCTCTCTACCCGATCCCTCTGGGTCTTCCCAGTGCACCAGGTCCGAACACTTGTCTCATGCATCCAACCTGGGATGGAGATCTGTTCCACCCTAGATAATATACATGTTTCGATGCTGTTCTCTCAAAACATCCCACCCTCGCCTTCTCCCACAGAATCCAAAAGTCTGTTCTGTACGTGTGTCTCTTTTTCTGTTTTGCATATAGGGTTATCATTACCATCTTTCTAAATTCCATATATATATGTGTTAGTATACTCTAATGGTCTTTATCTTTCTGGCTTACTTCACTCTGTATAATGGGCTCCAGTTTATTCCATCTCATGAGAACTGATTCAAATGAATTCTTTATAATGGCTGAGTAATCTTCCATGGTGTATATGTACCACAGCTTCCTTATCCATTCCTCTGCTGATAGGCATCTAGGTTGCTTCCATGTCCTGGCTATTATAAACAGTGCTGTGATGAACATTGGGGTGCACGTGTCTCTTTCAGATCTGGTTTCCTCTGTGTGTATGCCCAGAAGTGGGATTGCTGGGTCATATGGCAGTTCTATTTCCAGTTTTTTAAGAAATCTCCACACTGTTCTCCATAGTGGCTGTACTAGCTTGCATTCCCACCAACAGTGTAAAACGATTCCCTTTCCTCCATACCTTCTCCAGCATTTATTGCTTGTAGACTTTTGGATAGCAGCCCTCCTGACTGGCGTGTCATGGTACATCATTGTGGATTTGATTTGCATTTCTCTGATAATGAGTGATGTTGAACATCTTTTCATGTGTTTGTTAGCCATCTGTATGTCTTCTTTGGAGAAATGTCTGTTTAGTTCTTTGGCCCACTTTGATTGAGTCATTTATTTTTCTGGAATTGAGCTGCAGAAGCTGCTTGTATATTTTTGAGATTAATCCTTTGTCTGTTGCTTCGTTTGCTATTATTTTCTCCCAATTTGAGGGCTGTCTTCTCACCTTGCTTATAGTCTCCTTTGTTGTGCAAAAGCTTTTAAGTTTCATTAGGTCCCATTTGTTTATTTTTGCTTTTGTTTCTAATATTCTGGGAGGTGGGTCATAGAGGATCCTGCTGTGATTTATGTTGGAGAGTGTTTTGCCTATGTTCTCCTCTAGGAGTTTTATAGTTTCTGGTCTTACATTTAGATCTTTAATCCATTTTGAGTTTATTTTTGTGTATGGTGTTAGAAAATGTTCTAGTTTCATTCTTTTACAAGTGGTTGACCAGTTTTCCCAGCACCACTTGTTAAAGAGGTTGTCTTTTTTCCATTGTATATCCTTGCCTCCTTTGTCAAAGATAAGGTGTCCATAGGTTCGTGGATTTATCTCTGGGCTTTCTATTCTGTTCCATTGATCTATATTTCTGTCTTTGTGCCAGTACCATACTGTCTTGATGACTGTGGCTTTGTAGTAGAGTCTGAAGTCAGGCAGGTTGATTCCTCCAGGTCCATTCTTCTTTCTCAAGATTACTTTGGCTATTCGAGGTTTTTTGTATTTCCATACAAATTGTGAAATTATTTGTTTTAGTTCTGTGAAAAATACCGTTGGTAGCTTGATAGGGATTGCATTGAATCTATAGATTGCTTTGGGTAGTATACTCATTTTCACAGTATTGATTCTTCCAATCCATGAACATGGTATGTTTCTCCATCTGTTTGTGTCCTCTTTGATTTCTTTCATCAGTGTTTTATAGTTTTCTATGTATAGGTCTTTTGTTTCTTTAAGTAGATATACTCCTAAGTATTTTATTCTTTTTGTTGCAATGGTGAATGATATTGTTTCCTTAATTTCTCTTTCTGTTTTCTCATTGTTAGTGTATAGGAATGCAAGGGATTTCTGTGTGTTAATTTTATATCCTGAAACTTTACTATATTCATTGATTAGCTGTAGTAATTTTCTGGTAGAGTCTTTAGGGTTTTCAATGTTGAGGATCATGTCATCTGCAAACAGCAAGGGTTTCACTTCTTCTTTTCCTATCTGGATTCCTTTTACTTCTTTTTCTGCTCTGATTGCTGTGGCCAACACTTCCAAAACTATGTTGAATAGTAGTGGTGAGAGTGGGCACCCTTGTCTTGTTCCTGATTTTAGGGGAAATGCTTTCAATTTTTCACCATTGAGAGTAATGTTTGCTGTGGGTTTGTCATATATAGCGTTTATTATGTTCAGGTATGTTCCTTCTATTCCTGCTTTCTGGAGAGTTTTAATCATAAATTGATGTTGAATTTTGTCAAAGGCTTTCTCTGCATCTATTGAGATAATCATATGGTTTTTGTCTTTCAATTTGTTAATGTGGTGTATTACATTGATTAATTTGTGGATATTAAAGAATCCGTGCATTACTGGGATAAAGCCCAGTTGGTCATCATGTATGATTTTTTAAATATGTTTTTGGATTCTGTTTGCTAGAATTTTGTTAAGGATTTTTGCATCTATGTTCATCAGTGATATTGGCCTGTAGTTTTCTTTTTTTGTGGCATCTTTGTCTGGTTTTGGAATTAGGGTGATGGTGGCCTCATAGAATGAGTTTGGAAGTTTACCTTCCACAATTTTCTGGAAGAGTTTGAGTAAGATAGGTGTTAGCTCTTCTCTAAATTTTTGGTAGAATTCAGCTGTGAAGCCATCTGGTCCTGGGCTTCTGTTTGCTGGAAAATTTCTGATTACAGTTTTGATTTCCTTGCTTGTGATGGGTCTGTTAAGATCTTCTATTTCTTCCTGGTTCAGTTTTGGAAAGTTATACTTTTCTAAGAACTTGTCCATTTCTTCCAAGTTGTCCATTTTATTGGCATAGAGCTACTGGTAGTAGTGTTTTATGATCCTTTGTATTTCAGGTTTGTCTGTTGTGATCTCTCCATTTTCGTTTCTAATTTTGCTAATTTGGTTCTTCTCCCTTTGTTTCTTAATGAGTCTTGCTAATGGTTTGTCAATTTTGTTTATTTTTTCAAAAAACTAGCTTTTAGCTCTGTTCATTTTTGCTATGGTCTCTTTCGTTTCTTTTGCATTTATTTCTGCCCTAATTTTAAAGATTTCTTTCCTTCTACTAACCCTGGCGTTCTTCATTTCTTCCTTCTCTATTTGCTTTAGGTGTAAAGTTAGGTTATTGATTTGACTTTTTTCTTGTTTCTTGAGGTAGGCTATGGCTATGCTATGAATCTTCCCCTTAGCACTGCTTTTGCAGTGTCCCATAGGTTTTGGGTTGTTGTGTTTTCATTTTCATTCATTTCTATGCATATTTTGATTTCTTTTTTGATTTCTTCTATGATTTGTTGGTTATTCAGAAGTGTGTTGTTTAGCCTCCTGTTTGAATTTTTAATAATTTTTTTTTCCTGTAATTGAGATCTAATCTTACTGCATTGTGGTCAGAAAAGATGACTGGAATGATTTCAGTTTTTTTGAATTTACCAAGACTAGATTTATGGCCCAGGATGTGGTCTATTCTGGAGAAGGTTCCACGTGCACTTGAGAAAAAGGTGAAGTTGATTGTTTTGGGGTGAAACGTCCTATAGATGTCAATTAGGTCTAGCTGGTCCACTGTGTCATTTAAAGTTTGTGTTTTCTTGTTAATTTTCTGTTTAGTTGATCTATCCATAGTTGTGAGTGGGGTATTAAAGTCTCCCACTATTATTGTGTTACTATTAATTTCCTCTTTCATACTTATTAGAATTTGCCTTACATATTGTGGTGCTCCTATGTTAGGTGCATATATATTTATATTTGTTATATCTTCTTCTAGGATTGATCCTTTGATCATTATGTAGTGTCCTTCTTTGTCTCTTTTCACATCCTTTATTTGAAAGTCTATTTTATCTGATATAAGTATTGTGACTCCTGCTTTCTTTTGGTCTCCTTTTGCGTGAAATATTTTTTTTTCCAGCCCTTGATTTTAGTCAGTATGTGTCCCTTGTTTTGAGGTGGGTCTCTTGTAGACAGCATATATAGGGGTCTTGTTTTTCTATCCATTCAGCCAGTCTTTGTCTTTTGGTTGGGGCATTCAGCCCATTTACATTTAAGGTAATTATTGATAGGTATGGTCCCGTTGCCATTTACTTTGTTGTTTTGGGTTCACGTTTATACAACCTTTCTGTGTTTCTTGTCTAGAGAAGATCCTTTAGCATTTGTTGAAGAGGTGGTTTGGTGGTGCCAAATTCTCTCAGCTTTTGCTTGTCTATAAAGCTTTTGACTTCTCCTTCATATCTGAATGAGATCCTTGCTGGGTACAGTAATCTAGGTTGTAGTTATTCTCTTTCATAACTTTAAGTATGTCCTGCCATTCCCTTCTGGCCTGAAGGGTTTCTATTGATAGATCAGCTGTTATCCTTATGGGAATCCCTTTGTGTTTGATCTTTGTTAATTTGATTAATATGTGTCTTGGGGTATTTCGCCCTGGGTTTATCCTGTTTGGGACTCGCTGGGTTTCTTGGACTTGGGTGGCTATTTCCTTCCCCATTTTAGGGAAGTTTTCAGCTATTATCTCCTCGAGTATTTTCTCATGGCCTTTCTTTTTTCTTCTTCTTCTGGGACTCCTATGATTCGAATGTTGGGGCATTTCACATTGTCCAGAGGTCCCTGTGGTTGTCCTCATTTCTTTTGATCCTTTTTTCTTTTTTCCTCTCTGCTTCATTTATTTCCACCATTTTATCTTCTACCTCACTTATCCTATCTTCTGTCTCCGTTATTCTACTCTTGGTTCCCTCCAGAGTGTTTTTGATCTCATTTATTGCATCATTCATTTTTAATTGACTCTTTTTTATTTCTTCTAGGTCCTTATTAAACAATTATTGTATCGTCTCAATCTTTGTCTCCAGGCTATTTATCTGTAACTCCATCTTGTTTTCAAGATTTTGGATCATTTTTCTTATCATTATTCTAAATTCTTTTTCAGGTAGATTCCCTATCTCCTCCTCTTTTGTTTGACTTGGTGGGCATTTTTCATGTTCCTTTACCTGTTGGGTATTTCTCTGCCTTTTCATCTTGTTTACATTGCTCTGTCTGGAGTGGGCATTCTGTATTCTGGAAGTCTGTGGTTCATTTTTATTGTGGAGGTTTCACCCAGTGTGTTGGGTTGGACGATTGGCTTGTCAAGGTTTCCTGGTTAGGGAAGCTTGCGTCGGTGTTCTGGTGCCTGGAACTGGATTTCTTCTCTCTGGAGTGCAATGGAGTGTCCAGTAATGAGTTTTGAGATGGGTCTATGTGTTGGGTGTGGCTTTGGGCAGCCTGTATGTTGACGCTCAGGGCTATGTTCCCACGTTGCTGGAGAATTTGCATGGTATGTCTTGCTCTGAAACTTACTGGTTCTTGGGTGGTGGTTGGTTTCATTGTAGGTATGGAGGCTTTTGGATGGTCTCTTATTACTTAATATTCTGTGTAGTCAGGAGTTTTCTGGTGTTCTCAGGTTTTGGTCTTAAGTCTCCTGCCTCTGGATTTCAGTTTTATTCTTCCAGTAGTCTCAAGACTTCTCCAACTATACAGCACTGATAATAAAACTTCCAGGTTAATGGTGAAATGATTCTCCACCGTGAGGGACACCCAGAGAGGTTCACAGAGTTACATGAAGAAGAGGAGAGGGAGGAGGGAGAGAGAGATGAGCAGGAGGAGAAAAAGGGGACTCAAGAGGAGAGAGACAGATCTACACAGTTATCTGTTCCCAAAGTGTTCTCCGTAGCCAGACACCCACAAAGATTCACAGCATTGGATTGGGAAGAGAAGGAGAAAGGAGGAAATAGAGGTGTTCTGAGGTAGAAAACGGAGAGTCAAAAGTGGGAGAGAGTAATCAACACACTCCTGAATAGAAATGGGAACTGAATATTGGATTCTTAAATGTTCAAGTTTTGTATCACATACTGAAAAACAAAGATTAAAAATCTAGAGTAGAGGTTAGACTCTTTAAAATACAATATGAAAAACAAAAACAAAAACACAGAAAATTTTAGAAATATGTATAAAGTTCGGTTTAAAAATAGTGATTCATTTTTTTTTGCAAGGTTATAGTGAAAAGAAAATGAAAATTAAGGCATACTAGAGGAGAAATAGAAGAATTCAATAGAAAATAAAAGAAAAAAAAAAGAAAAGGAAAAAAACAAAACATAATTTTTTTCTTAATTAAAAAATTGTAAAAATATATGAAAATGAAAGTTAAGGAGTAATGGGGGAGTAATAGGGAATTTTAAAAGAAAATAAAATAGAAAAAATAAAAAAGAAAAGAAAAGAAAAAAAATTAATTAAAAAAATAAAAAGGTAAAAATATATCTTGGAATTTCTCTGGAGCTGTTGCGGTCAATGTGGGTTTGGTTCAGTTTCAGATAGCTCCTCGTTCCACCTTACACTTCTAAATATCTATAGGCCCCTTCCATTGTAGTCGGTGTTACCTACAGGGATTTTAATCTGTCGCACAGGTCCCTTCTGAAGCGGTTCCCTTTGTTTATTGGCTTCTGTTTGCCGGTCTCTTCAGTGTCTAATTTCTGCCCTGACAAAGGCAGGTGGAGGTGGTCTCTTGTTCAGGTTTGCTGGTTCAGTCGCACTGCGGGGAGGGCAGGGCCCTGCAGACAGATACCGCTGTGTGTGGGGAGCACTCACAGTGTCCGGCCACACTGGGTTTGCCCCGCTCATGGGTGTGTGTGCTTTCCCCGTCTACACTGCTCAGGCTCCCGGCTGCTCTATATGGAGCGGGCCCTGCGTTGCGTGGGGTTCCAGTTTTCAGGTATTCCACAAAAGCGTGGACTCGATTGGGCCTGTGTTCTGTGCCTTCCCAGGCCCGAACAGCTCAAGCAGCCAGGAGCTTGACGGGCACACTCTCCCCAGGTGCAGGGTTCCTTCTCCCCTCCGTGGTCACCAGCCTCAGTTTCCACCCGCGCCAGTTGGGTTTCTGTGCCTTGTGTTTAGCCACGACCGGCCCCGCGGAAGTCGACCATCCAGAATCTCAGGAAGTCTTTGGTTAGAAACTGGAGGCCTGTTTGCAGTGTGGTAGGGGATGCCGTCTCTGGGGCCGAGTTTGCCCCTTTCCCCTACCCCCTGCCTCGTGCCTCCGGCGGGGATGGGCCAGTCCGCAGCTGGCTAGCTCCTCTGGACTTGCTCGGTCCCTTTGTCCTGCGAATGGCTGGCAGTGTGTTCAGGCCGGTTAATTTTCTCTCTCTCTTTTGCTATCCCACAGTTTAAGTTGCTATCTCACAAAAGCTCCCTCTGATTGCCCTCAGGGCACTCAAGCCCGGTCCTTACCCTAAGCAATGCCGCCCGCTCCTCTCTGTTCAGCCCCCACTTGCTGGTGGAGGATGCGGATGTCTGGGGTACTTTTCTGCTGGGAGTTGCTATTAGGCACATAATCTGTGTGTTTTATTTATTTTTCCTCCCAGTTAGGTTGCCTTCTGAGATTCAAAATCTTCCCCCAGAACCACCAGTGCGAGGGTTTCCTGGTGTTTGGAAGCTTCCTCTATTAAAACTCCCTTCCTGGGACGGGTCTGCATCCCTATCTCTTTGGTCTCTCTTTTTATCTTTTATATTTTGTCCTGCCTCCTTTTGAAGACAATGGGCTGCTTTTCTGGGTGCCTGATGTCCTCTGCTAGTGATCAGAAGTTGTTTTGTGAAGTTTGCTCAGCGTTCAGTTGTTCTTTTGATGAATTTGTAGGGGAGTAAGTGGTCTCCCCATCCTATTCCTCCACCATCTTGGCTCCTCCCTGGAATTGGAGTTTTAAAATGCTGTTGTTTGCATATTTAGCTCCCATCAATAGGAGATGGTACAAGAAATGATGTGGGGTTTCATGTTCAACTGCATAAATGGAATGAAATCCCTGGCTGTACACACCAGTTTGTGGAATGGCCTTGATACAAAGAGCTATGTGTATCTCAGGAACTAAAGATCTATTTGTGTTCAACTCTGACAAAAGGAGTGGTCCACAGAGCCTGTTTATAGTAACACAGGCCCTTGGGCTTATTTCTAATGCCTTTCAAGCTTGAAAGACCTTCTGATGGAATGGAGTAAAATCATATATATATATATATATGTGTGTGTGTGTGTGTGTGTGTGTGTGTATGTATGTATATATGCACTTGTGTATGTATATATGCATGTGTGTGTGAGAAAATGTACAGTATTTGTCTTTTCTCTATCTAATTTATCTCACTAAGCATCATACCCTCCAGGTCCACCATTCACGTTGTTACAAATGGCAAATTTTCATTTTTTTATGGTTGAGTAAAACCTCAGTGAGGTATCACCTCACACCTGTTCAAATGGCAAATAAAAAAGACAAGAAATAATAAGTGTTGGTGAAATGTGAAGGAAAGGGAACACTTTGTGTACGTGAGTGGGGATGTAAATTAAAGCAACCACTATGAAAAATAATATGGAGGTTCCTCAAAAGATTAAAAATGTGACTACATACAATCTGGCAATTCCACTCATGGGTATCTATCCTAAGAAAACAAAAACACTTATTTGAAAAGACATTTGTGCCCTAATGTTCATATAAGTGTTACTTACATAGCCTAGATATGGAAGCAAACTAATTGTCCATAAATAGATGAATGAATAAAGAAGATGTGGTACATATATTTACCAGATATTTTGTGGGGGTTTGGTTTAAAAATCATGATGGGTAAATATAAGCATAACATAATACCAGTAAAGATACAAGGGGGTAGTGGTGCATTTTTTAAGCTTAAAATAACTAGAGAAAATCTGATAGATTTGACCATATATGTGAAACTTTATTCCTGCTTTATTTTATTCTATTTCTTTAAACAATTCTATTCTATTCTGTCCTACCAATCCGATTTTATTAATATTCCCATTGTTGTTTTTCAGTCACTAGGTCGTGTCCGACTCTTTGTGACCCCATGGACTGCAGCACACTAGGCTTCCCTGTCCTTCACTATCACCTGGAGTTTGCTCAAACTCATGTCCATTGAGTCAGTGATGCCATCCAACCATCTCATCCTCTGTCACCTCTTTGTCCCCCTGCCCTCAATCTTTCCCAGCATCAGGGTCTTTTCTAATAAGTCAGTTCTTCATATCAGGTGGCCAAAGTATTGGAGTCTCAGCTTCAGAATCAATCCTTCCAATGAATATTTGGGGTTGATTTCCTTTAGGATTGACTGGTTTAATCTCCTTGCAGTCCAAGGGACTCTCAAGACTCTTCTCCAGCATCACAGTTTAAAAGCATCAATTCTTCAGTGCTCAGCCTACTTTATGGTCCAACTCTCACACCTGTACATGACTACTGGAGAAACCATAGTTTTGACTATATGGACATTTGCAGGCAAAGTGATGTTTCTGCTTTTTAATATGGTATCTAGGTTTGTCATAGCTTTTCTTTCAAGGAGCAAGCCTCTTTTAGTTTGATAACTGCAGTCTCCATCCATAGTGATTTTACTCCAATTAATAGAACTAAATTGAAGCTTGAAAAATGCTATTCTTATTCAGAACTTGAGAAGGAGTATATTAGTACATATTAATTAAGATCATACACAGTAAAACAGAACTTGGGTTTATATTCTTACCTTTATACTCAATAGCTGTGTGGCAAGTTCCCTAATATCTCTGAGCTTCTGTAACCATGTATATAGAGTGAAAATGATAATAATAGTAGCTACATAGTTAATTTTTGTGAAGAGACTGGAATAGTGTCTTGTTACATAAGGAGCACTAGTTGTTTGCTATTATTTGTGTTTGTATTAGTCAGGGTCCTCTGGAGAAACAGAACCAATAAGATGTGTGTGTATAAGTAGAATGACATTTATTTTATTTAAGTAATCAACTCATGATATTATGGAGGCTGGCAAGTACAATTTCTGCAGGTTGGAGTTTCAGGAAAGAGTTGATGTTATAGTTCAAGTCCAACCATCAGGCTGAAGACACAGGAAAAAAGAATGATGGAATGTCAAGTCTGAAAGGATTCTGCCACAGGATTCTCTCTTGTTCAGGAAAGATCAGTGTTCTATTCTAATCAGGCCTTCAGCTGATTAGATGAGGCCCACCCACGTGCTGGAGGGCAGTCTGATTCAAAATTCACTGATGTGAGTGTGACTATTATCCCAGAACACCTGCACAGAATCATTTAGAATAATGTTTGACCACAGACTGGCATTGTGACCCAGCCAAACTGACACATAAAATTAGTCATCATCTAGCTGAATAGATTTCATGTCATAGTAAAATAAAGAAACATGTTAATTGTTCAGTATACTGAAGACACTGGGAAGGATATTATATTATTTTCAAATTATTTTCAAATATCACATTTTACTGAAGCAAATACAATTCAAAATGATAAGACACATGATTTGAATTTGTAAAAAAATTACAAATAATTTTTTTTCCAAAGTTTTGAATGGAAAACTTGAGTTGGCTTCCAACAGTTTACCTCAGCCTTTTCAGTTGAAATGACTATGAAAAATTTCTGAAGAATAGAGTTTTAAATTTAAGAAGATTTTTTTAACTTAATTTTTTAATTGGAGTATAGTTGCTTTTCACTGTTGTGCTGGTTTCTGCTACACAGCAGAGTGAATCAGCTCTCTATATGCATATCATCTCCTCTTCTTGATTTTCTTCCCATTTATTTCCCACAGGGCACGGAATAGAGTTTTCTGGGCTATGTAGTCAGTTCTCATTAGTGATCTATTTCATTTGTTGGTGTTGTTTAGTTGCTGTCATGTCAGACTCTTTGTGATTCCATGGACTGTAGCCTGCCAAACTCCTCTGTTCATGGGATTTCCCAGGCAAGAATATTGGAGTGGTTTGCCATTTCCTTCTCCAGGGTATCTTCCAGACCCAAGTGTCAAACCCAGGTCTCTTGCTTTGCAGGCAAATTCTTTACCACCTGAACCACCAGAGAAGCCCTATCAATTTTATCCATAATAATAATTTGAAATTTAATTTTTGACTCTTTCAAATACTTAAAGGGTCTGACATTAAAGTTAAAGAAATGGTGTTAAAGCTGTCCTTCCTTTTCTCTCTTTGAGAAACACAGTGTTGAGATTTCCTGTTTCAATGCAAATGAATTTCAAATCCAATCTCATGTTCACATATAGCATATTCCAAAAGCTGATGCATCTCTAAACTGTGGAATCTTCACGCAGTGTTAGATAGTCATGTTGCAACCTAGATGTCAGTAAAATGACAAGTCAGCTAAAGGTGCACATATTTCTGATGAATGTGAAGACAGGTTTGGGAACCCAGGTGGAGCTGCATTTGCCAGGAAACTTCACCAGACACAATATTCACCCCTTCCTGTCCGACTGCCTCTCCACAGCCCTATCCTGCTGTCCCATGGCCCTTATCCACAGTGGGGCCGTGGAGACAGTTGTTCGGGTGCCTGGATTAACCAGATTAGCATATGATGGCAAGGCGGAGAACAGAGCAGAAGATGTCGGGGTTAGTCTCCCTGGGGTCCCAGGGCCAGGCCATCAGAGCACCTCTGCAAACTGCCTTCCATATTGTACCTGAGGAGGCTGCCAGGTTTGCGTGGCCAGCTCCCTGTCTTTGTCCCCTTATTTCTAGGCACCCTTGTACTTTGTACATTAATCGAAAAGCTCTTTTCATTCAGCACTGTCCACCTAGCAGAATGTCTGCTACAGAGTAGGTGCTTAGTTATTGTTAAATGAGTGTTCACAAACTAGCTAATATTTTATATTGTCATATTCATCCTAATTTCAGTAGAAAATCGTTGTTTTGTTCTTACATGGCTAGAAAGTTTCCTGACAATAGCTGGACTATTCATCATAGTCAAAAATGTGGAAAAAAACCCTAAATAGCCATTGACAAATAAATGGATAGTCAAAGTGATATATCCATGTAGTGAAAGTGAAAGTGAAATTCGCTCAGTCGTATCCGACTCTTTGCGACTCCATGGACTATGCAGTCCCTGGAATTCTCCAGGCCAGAATACCAGAGTGGGTAGCCTTTCCCTTCTCCAGGGGATCTTCCCAACTTAGTGATTGAACCCAGGTCTTCCACAGTGCAGGCAAATTCTTTACCAGCTGAGAAACAAGGGAAGCCCAAGAATACTGGAGTGGGTAGCCTATCCCTTTTCCAGTAGATCTTTCCCACCCATGAATCGAACCCAGGTCTCCTGGGTTGCAGGCAGATATCCATATTTTTGGATTGTAGAATTGTGGAATATAAAGGAATGGGATTCTGATACATGCTACAACATAAATGAAATTTAAAATATTCAGCTAAGTGAAATAAGCCAGACACAAAAGGACAAATATTGCATGATTCCACTTATGTGAGGTACTTTTGGTAAGTCCCTTCAGTTGTGTCTGACTCTGTGCGACCCTATGGACTGTCACCCATGAGGTTCCCTGTCCGTGGGACCTTCCAGGCAAGAATACTGGAGCGGGTTGCCATTTCCTTCTCCAGGTCATCTTCCCAACCCAGGGATCAAATCCCCGTCTCTTACATCTCCCTCATTGTCAGGTGACTTCTTTACCACTAGGCCCACCTGGGAAGCGAAGAGTAGTCAAATTCACAGGATGGAAAATAGAATAGTGGTCACCAGCAGGTAGGGGAGGGGACAGTATGGAGCTATTGTTTGATAGGTAAGCGTTTTAGTTTCGAATGATGAAAAAGTAATTCTTGAATTGGATGGCAGTAATGGTTGTATGAAAGTGTTATTTACCTAATGTCACTTATACATTGTCAATTTCATCTAATGTCAATTATACACTGAATGGTTAAAATGACAAGTTTATATATGTTTATGTTATTTTACTATGATTTTTTAAAAGTTGATAGACAGGATTTGTACAGAATAAGGTTGCAGGTTCTGCCTTAAAGAAATTTCCAGGTCTCTACCTTTTCTCTAAAAAAACCAAAAACTAAAAAATTAGAACCTGCAAGTGATTTTAAAATGGCTTTTTTAATGAATTTCATCCTTAAAAGTGCAAGCTTTGGGCTCAGATGCACCTGGCTACAGATGGAATGATCAACTACTAAAATAATCATTTTTCTATTTAAGCCCAGTGAACTGTAGACTTAGTCCTATATATCAAAATATTTTTCAGCTATTGCTAGTCTTAAACAAGTGTTTATAAACCATGAAGATATCATTCTCTGGCTAAATGTGTAGTAAAAATAAAATGTTATAGAGATGTTTTCAAAACACAAAATAGGGGAGAAAGGTTTAAAACAAGGAAGATCAAAAATGAACCACTTAACTTAATAGCAGTTGTTATTGTGTGATGAGATCATTGAAAAAATTTTTCTATGTTTCTGTGTTGTTTAAGCTTTTCACGATAAATATGTTTCTATAAAATCTACTTAAAAAGGACCCTAGGATACCCTTAAGAATGTCCACTTAATTCTTTATTGTCATTTTCAAGGGTAGTAACTCTCCTTTTATTTATTTTTAATTGAGATTGGGATTTGAAAATAAGCCTGTTTAACATATTTATTATTCAGTATCAGTCAATAACAATGCTTCAAGCATTCCCTTCCCAATTTATAGACTTCCAATTTTTAATTTACTATTTCTTGGTATAAAAGACACATTCACCATTCTCATTTCATACTTGGATTTGCCTGGTTTTAAACTTGAGGCCCCTGTGTCATGGATTTTGCCCTTGATGAGGTACTTCTAAGGGCTTTTAGGAGATTCTGGGCTTGTGGACACTTTGGTGGGAAAAAAAACAACGGGAATAGAAGATGGGTCTGGGGGAAGTTAAATGACTATAACCTTTGCATAATTTTGCTTGTAAAATAGAGATGAAACTAATACTTTGGCAAATGTGTAAGTGTTTATGTGGGAAGCCTGAGAGCATACGGACTGTTGATAATGTTGACGGTACAGGACTGGTGATCTTGTGCAGGTAAGATTAAGAAGATATTGGTCTGGGAAGCTCACTGGAGAGGAGTCAAAGGGAAGAGTATCAGACTGAAGTTTGTCATTAATTTTTTCTTTAAACTCCAGATGCTGCCTTGTTCCCAGGAGGGTTTCACATTTATAAAACAGAATTACAGCCATTTCTGAGCAACAAAATAGGGCTTATTTACTAAAGTTAAAATACTATCATTTGTTGGGCTTCATTGTTGCTATTAATAAAAATAATCAGAAAAATGTAGTCTCTATCCTTAGGAGTGCCCCAATCAAATAAAGCATGGCTAATGTATAATGACTAAAATTTGTGACAGAATTGTTAATAGTCATAAGAAGGAAACACAGAGTTTGATGAAGACTCAAAGGAAGGAAGGAAAGAAGGAAGGAATATTCATTGTGTATTAGATTAAGCAGTAAATAATCATTGTGGAGGAGGTGCCCTTTGAGATGGGCACTGAAGGTAGGATTTGGGTGTCCAGCTGTGATGAGAGGAATAGCAGGTGAAGGGAATGACCGAAGGAGGGGCCTGGTGATGTGACAAACAGGGGTCACATTTAGCTGAGATTAGGGGAATGGTACAGTCAAGTTGTATGGGATAGGAATAGAAAACTAGGTGGAGTCATATTATGGTCTGATTGGTTTAGTGAACTGGAACATTATTCTCTAGAAAGAGGTTAATTTTTATCACATTAGGGCTACCCTGTTGGAAAGGTGGCTTTGTGTAGGATGGTCAGAGTGTCTAGAGGTGATGTGACCTGGTAGGAGCTAGTGCAATAGTCTGGGTGACAATAATAGTGAAAATTAAGCAAGAATGAGAAGTAATATTTATTGAGCACTTAGTATCTTCTAGGCACATTATACACAGTGTCTTATTTAATTCCTGACTGTGGGTACCACTAACTTGCAGCTACGCTTGAAGAAACAGAAAGTCAGGGGTTTTAAATAACTTGCTCAACATCAAGGGCTGCTGTTCCAACCTAAAAGTGTCCTCCTGAGGTAAACACACTCTTTTGTTTTTGCTTTTAAGTAAGTTTTTATTTTGAGGTAATTGTAGACACACATGCAACAGTAAGAAATAATACAGAGAAAACCTGTGCACTTTTTACTTATTTTTTTCTAATGTCCTGTGTTTCACCTACTTTACACATCTACCCACCTCCAAACCCTTGACAATCACTGATCTTTTCTGTCTGTATATTTCTGCCTTTTCTATAATGTCATGTAATGGGAATAACAAAATATGCAGCCTTTGAAGACTAGGACCCATGTTCTTCAAGTAGCAAAGAGTTTGATTTACAGCCTTTCCTATAGCTTCTGATTTTTATAAAGCAATTTAATCTTCTAGCTTTGCCAATTTTTGCTAAATGCGAATAAATTTTTCTGTTGTTTGTTTTGTAGGGCAAACAATCTAGCTTCAAGAAACCAGGGTAACAATCAATAAACTTACAATGCTAGAAAGAACTACCTCACACCTTACGTTAATTTACAAAGGCATTGTCATTCCCCCGGGGTCAGTTCTTTGCCGCCTCACTGTATCAGATCTCAAGAGCTACATTTCAGAGTTGAACAGCAATTATCATCCATGATGTTTTATTTAAAAGAGCATTCATTAATTAGTTCCCCTGAAACTTGTTTAGGAGTGAGGCAAATAATTTCTTTCAAGGTTAGTAGTCACCTATCTCTGAACACTCAATCAGTCTTACTAATGCCCAAAGCATCTTGTTAGAAAGAAGATCAGTAAAAATGTTGGGTCTTGGAGTCTGAGTCTCACACTGGCATGGGAAACCTAAGTTAGTTTTTGCTGTGATAGCTTCTCTGAAGGTTTAACTTCTGATTGCTCAGGTCTGAAACTCACTCAAAGCTTTTCTGATCCCAGAAGGGTTAGAAGGAAAACCACCTTAGCAATCATCTGGGCTGGTCCTTCTGCTGGTGAGATGAGGGAGCTAATAAATAAAGAATCAATTGGCTCAAGGTCATGGAGGTAGAAATGCAATATGAAGAACCTGGTCCTGCTGATGATTAGGGCGGTTACTCCTTGCAGGGTCCCATGATACTTATAAAAAACAGCGTAAAGAAGCAAGGAGGGAAGGGAAGAAAGCTCCAATAACTAATTACACTGAAAGAGAACATTAAACATTTTATGATTAACTCATGACTATTCCCAAAGGACATTCTCTTACAAAAGACAATCATATTCTTGTGGAATTTTAGAAATATGTGGTAGAGAAGTAAAGGAGAATGTTTTGAAAACAAAGTCAGAGCTTCCTGGTACTTTTTGATACAGGCAGTAAGGGGAAGGAAATAGTCTTGAGCACTCAGGGAAATAATGACCCTTGCTCTCAATTAAATCAACTTTGCTTTCTTTTCTGGCCAGCTTTTCTTTAACATAAATTGAATCTTTTCTCTGAGAGATAGTTGATTGGTATAATCTGCTGAATGGATATAGCAAATATATGCAAATATGCTTTATATATTTTCAATGCATGTAAACTTGTATGTGTATATGCTGTATGCTGCTGCTGCTAAGTCACTTCAGTCGTGTCCAACTCTGTGTGACCCCACAGATGGCAGCCCACCAGGCTACCCCATCCCTGGGATTCTCCAGGCAAGAACACTGGAGTGGGTTGCCATTTCCTGTAAACACACCCATAAAAACACTCTGAGCAAATATATGACAGAGCAAGCATTATCCTAGCTTAGGGGGAGGTCCTGAATTGATGAAATAAGTTTAAATGGGTATTACAAGGCATACCAATGCTAAGTTTTCAGATAAAAGTGAGAGGGTTGCAATAAAAAGCCATGACTAATTATGCAAAAGAGAAACAGTGGTGGAACTCTTGCTGTTACAACACATGCAATAGTCAACTGAAAATGGATTAAAGACTTAAATGTAATACTTTATACTATAAAAACTAGAAGAAAGCATAGAGGGAAATATCCTTGACATTGACAATTTTTTGAATGTGACACCAAAAGCCCAGAAATCAAAAGCAAAAATATATAAATGGGTTGTATAAAAATGCTTCTTTACAGCAAAGAAAACTATCATCATAATGAAAAGACAACTTGTGTTTGGAAAAATATTTGCAAATCATAGATCTGATAAGGAGTTCATGTCCAAAACATGTAAGGATCTCAAACATCCTAGTAGTAAAAAATGTCAAAGAAGTTGATTTAAAAAATGGGCAAAAGACTTGAATAGACACTTTTTTTCCCCAAGGAAGACATACAAATGACCAATAGGTATATAAAAATATACTCCACATCACTAGTCATCAAGAAAGTGCAAATTAAAACCATAATGAGATATGGACTCATACTTGTTGGAATGACTATTGTCCTAATAGTGTTTTGCACATGTGTCTTTTTGAATTGTGGTTTTCTCAGATATATGCTCAGTGGTGGTTTCTATTTTTAGTTCTTTTTTTTTTTTTTTAAAGGAACCTCCATACTGTTCTCCAAGTGGCTGTATCAATTTACATTCCCATCAACAATGCAAGAGAACTCCCTTTTCTCCACCCCCTCTCCAGCATTTATTGTTTGTAGGTTTTTTGATGATGGCCATTGTGATTGGTGTAGACTGGCACCTTACTGTAGCTTTGATTTTCATTTCTCATGTATGGATATGCAAGTTGGACTATAAAGAAAGTTGAGCACCAAAGAATTGGTGCTTTTGAACTGTGGTGTTGGATAAGACTCTTGAGAGTCCCTTGGACTGCAAGGAAATCCAATCAGTCCATCCCAAAGGAGATTAGTCCTGAATATTCATTGGAAGGACTGATGCTGAAACTGAAACTCCACTACTTTGGCCACCTGATTCAATGAGCGGACTCATTTGAAAAGAATCTGATGCTGGGAAAGATTGAAGGTGGGAGAAAAACAGGATGACAGATGATGAGATGGTTGGATGGCATCACCGACTCAACGGACATGGGTTTGGGTAGACTCATGCAGTCTACGGGAGTCGGTGATGAACAGGGAAGCCTGGCTTGCTGTGGTTCATGGGGTCTCAAAGAGTCGGATACGACTGAGCAACTGAACTGAAGTGATTTTGGTAATGTAAGATAGTCTTATTTTAATTTTTAAATTTCTTTAAATAAAAACATCTATTACTTTATTTTCTGTAATTGGTAATTCCAATATTTCAAACCCCATGTTATTCAATTCTGTTATCTGCTGTTTCTGCTTAGTTTTGTTCAGGATAATGATTTTCTTTATATATGTATGTATGAATTATACTATTTTTTTTTTTTTTTTTACTGATTTTACCTGCAGGAATCTTAAGGTAATCTGGCATATTGTTATATTCTTCCTCATAGTTTTACTTTGTTTCTGCCAGATAGCTAAGGTATTCACAATCAGCACAAGGTTCTGTTAATTTATTACCTAATAATGCAAATTTCAACTCCACATCCATGTGAATTCAGGGTGGTTGTTAGAAATGCTCATGGGGACTCTTTTTTTTTTTTTTTTTAACCAAACAGAAGGTCTTTTCCCATCAAAGTAATTTTTTTTTGAAACCATTATTTACTAAAATTCCAGTTTTGTGTCCATCTACACTGTGTATCCAAGACATAGTTTCCCATCCCCCACTGAAGTCTATAAACCAAAGGTCTATGTTTACTGTAATGGCAGAAGTCCTTATGGCAACCTCAGCACCATCTCATGACCCCACTCTCGTTGCAGGTTCATTTTTAATCTTCAGTGCTAGGTATTTTCTTACTTGCATCTTACTGCATCTCTAAAGTCTCCCGGCAGGCAGGTTCGATCCCTGGGTCAGGAAGATAGGAGAGTATTACAGATTTCCCAAAAAGTAATCATTGTAATGACAGTCTCAGTAGGTGAGCTAAACAATAGATTAGAAATATTTGCAGAGAGAATTAGTGAGCTGGAAGACATGTATGAAGAATTCCTTAGATATGGGCCAGTATGACAAGGAATGGAAACTATGAGAAGGAAGTTAAATGTGGAAGTTGGAATAGAATACATAAAATTAGCATGTCAGAAAGAAAGATAATGTTTTAGGAAATGATGACTGAGAAGTTTTGAGAACTGCCAAAAGATAAAAAACGTTTGGAAAGTACGAAGACTCTCAAGCAGAATAAATAAAAATTGTCCACAGTTAGAAATACCATTGTGAAAAAAAACCTGAACAAAAGAAAACAGAATATCATAAAAGCAGTCAGAGAGAAGGGAATGACAGATTCTGAAAAAGCAGACTTCAGGACAGTAAAAATAAAACACCAGGTGAGGAGAACAAAATCCTCAAAGTGTTGAGAGAAAATAATCATGGTCTAGAAGTGTACATCCATGGATCAATTATACCAAGTAGGGCAAAAGCATCATCTACATTGTTTTAATGCCAGAAATCTTTATCCTGAATTTAATCATGATTAAGCAACCTGAAAAAAAATCCAGATGAGGGGAACATCTTAAAAGTTTTCTTTTTTTTTTTTTTTTTAAACCTAAAAAAGTCAATTTCAAAAAATACAAACAAGAAACAAAACTAAGAACTGCTTTAGATTTTTAAAAGACTAGAAAGATATTATAACTATCATAAACAATCCTTAATTGGATCCTTAATCTAAGAATAAAATATCTACAAATGATATTATTGGGGCAAATAGGGAAATTTAAAGAAATTTAAGTAATGAGTACACAGCTGCTGCTGCTGCTGCTAAGTCATGTCAGTCGTGTCCGACTCTGTGTGACCCCATAGACGGCAGCCCACCAGGCTCCGCTGTCTCTGGGATTCTCCAGGCAAGAACACTGGAGTGGGTTGCCATTTCCTTCTCCAGTGCATGAAAGTGAAAAGTGAAAGTGAAGTCGCTCAGTCGTGTCCGCGACACCATGGACTGCAGCCTACCAGGCTCCTCCGTCCATGGGATTTTCCAGGCAAGAGTACTGGAGTGGGGTGCCATCGCCTTCTCCGGAGTACACAATAGATCATGTCATTTTGTGTGCTCAGTCTCTCAGTCATGTCCACTCTTTGCAACCCCATGGAGTGTAGCCTACTGTCTGTGGGATTTTCTAGGCTAGAATACTGGAGTGGATTGCCATTTCCTTCTCCAGGGGACATTCAAGAATTGAACCCACACTTTCTGTGTCTCTTGCATTGGCAGGCAGATTCTTTACCACTGAGACACCTGGGAAGCAATACTAAATTCCTTTGGCAAGAAAGCTTGGTTATGATAGAGATTTTCTTTGTAGAAGATAAATGCTGAATAGCCCTTATCTATTTGTCAGTGTACAGATAAAGCTAAATGGAAAGAAAAAGAATAGGTTAATCTAGGTGAAGTTCATACCAGTGTTTCTTGTACTATCATTTTAACTGTTATGAAGGTTTTATTTTTAAAAATAAGAAATTAATAAAATTGGGTAAAATGAAACACTTTCATGCAAGAACAAATGCAGAGAGTTTAACCATCAATAGGTGTACACTAAAGATGCTTCTAAAGACTTGTTCAGAAGAGAGGAATATGATTTCTAAGCAAAGTCTTAGAAGAAAGAAGAAACAGTGAGCTTAGAAACTGGCCAATGTGGGAAATAACATATTGGCATAAACAGAGGTAGTTTTAAATATTAATAATATTGTCTATGTTGTGTGTGTTAGTCGCTCAGTGGTGTTTGACTCTTTGTGACCCCCTGGACTGTAGCCCACCAAGCTCCTCTGTCCCTGGGATTCTCCAGGCAAGATTACTGGAGTGACTTGTCATGTCCTCTTCCAGGGGATATTCCTGACCCAGGGATCGAACCCACGTCTGTTATGTCTCCTGCATAGCAGGCAGGTTCTTTACCACTAGCACCACCTGGGAAGCCCTTTGTCTATGGGGAAGTGAGAAATTAAATATATCAGCTAACACTAACACCTTATATTTGAGTATTCACTACATTTGGAGTACTCTAAAATTCTTATACTTTATTACTTAGATGTATGTATTTTCAAAGGAGAAGGCAATGGCACCCCACTCCAGTACTCTTGCCTGGAAGATCCCATGGACGGAGGAGCCTGGTAGGCTGCAGTCCATGGGGTCGCGAAGAGTCAGACACGACTGAGTGACTTCACTTTCACTTTTCACTTTTATGCATTGGAGAAGGAAATGGCAACCCACTCCAGTGTTCTTGCCTGGAGAATCCCAGGGATGGGGTCTTGCAGAGTCGGACATGACTGAAGTGACTTAGCTTAGCATGTATTTTCAAAAATTATGAAAGATAACAATGAAGTTTTTTTAGAGTTTAGGGGAATAAATGGACTTTTAAAATCTATCAATCTAAATTAAAATAAAGAAGGTAAATAGAATAAAAGGAGAAATCAAGACAAATAGAAATCCCCTGAGAAGGCATAAATAAGTCTAAATGAATTAGTAAGGAAAATAAAAATGGACTGAACTCATCATTAAAATTCAAAGATCGTGAATGTGGATTTTATAAATGTAAATCAAGCCATTTGATATAATAGACAAAGATGAAAAAGAAATGAAACAAGTAATAATTAAATAAATAATGGCATAGAGAAGAATGTCATGCAGAAATGAAACTTAATTGACATGAGCTAAACTTCTTAACCCAAATAAAAAAACACATAATATTGAGGCAAAGAGCTTATAGATTAATTATAGCACAGTAAAATACTGAGGCTTTACTGTTACTGGTAACACTTTACATTTGGTAGTTATATGTGTTGGTTGTATATTCTACATGCCTTTTGTAATATTAAACATTATTTACACCCCCAAGTTGCCTTTAAAGCACAAGTTACAGACACACCACCTCTCTCAGCAAGTCAAAATGCTGCCAGTTTTACTAAATCAAAGCCACATCTCCTTTGCTAGACATTAGAAGGTATTACCATTTTCAAGATTAAAAGACAAATTGGTACTAAAATATATTTGGGATTATATAGACTAGAGATGTGAACAACCAGTGATGCTAACTCCAAACAGGACGCACAGGACTGTTGTCCCAAACTAAGGGCAAGAGGCACAGGCACGCACATACACAATGATGGAGTGTTGCTCTAATTGGCAGCGGTTTCTATATTAATATACAGCAGATTTTTCTTGTATCTCTTTCAGTGATATTTTTTCCCCCCAGGTTTACTGATATATAACTGACATATAACATGTAAGTATAAGGTGCATAGTGTGATGATTTGATACCCAAATACATTGTCAAATATTTATAGTAAGATTAGTTGACACATCTTTCACCTCACGTAACTGCCACATTATCTTTGTTATGGTGAGAACACGCAAAATCAACGTGTACAGCACCTTTCAAGTACTCGACAATAAATGTTAACTGTAGTCACTGTGCTGTACATTAGATCCTCAGAACTCATTCCTCTTACAACTGGAAGTTTGTACCCTGTGACCAACATTTCCTCCAATCTCTGGTCCTTGGCAACCACCGTTCTACTCAAAGATATTAAGTAAGGTAAATTATGGTTCTAGACCTGACTTTCCCTTTCCCCAAAGTGTTAACTGGAAACTACGATGAATTATTTCAGTTGCAAATCTTTCAGAGAGCATTGACAATATCCAAGGCATTGTTTTAAATACTGATGTTCAAAGTGTTCCCATCTCTCCTGGTCAGCAGATCCTGCTATTCATTCCCACTCCTGATTTTCTGGAAGAGGATTCTTCTGGAGTCTGCAAAGAATCAAGAGATAAAATTCCTGGTGTATTTTTCTGACGTATAGGCTTGGATTTTCTTTCCAAGACACTATAGAAAAATTTGACAAGAGTTATTTTTTTGGAAAGTCCCATCTATGTTAAAATATCCTTTTCTGTGTGTGTGGCAAAGTGGTATTTTGCTTTTGCTACAAATGGGGGATTTATTTTTAAGGGCTGTTGGATTAAGGACCATTCTCATGAGAATCTTAAACACTGTGGACTTAAGTTGAATGCACAGGTATTGAGCTTCCCAGTTGAGACCATTTAAAATTTTTTTGTTCAGGTCTGTCCTTTAGGCACTTTGCACTACTTTACTCCAAGAGTTTGGGGACCACCTGTTCCAACATGTAGCTGATCTTGGATTTTGAAAACTTGGCTTTGCATCCTCGATTTTCCATTTACTTTAAGTCTTGGTTTCTCCCCTTACACTTTAGACCTAATGACACCAGACATCGCTGCCTTGGTGTTGCTGAAAGAGCGAGTGTGGAATGCCCATACATCTATATGTGTTTTGAACTGTGGAGGGTATTGCCATGAAAGGATTATCAGAATTATTCCTGTTAGAAGACATCTCCAAATCTGGGTGCCCCTCTTCTTTCCCTGATGCCGCAGTTCTCATTCTCACCTACCTGAAAGACTCTTGGGGCCTTACACAGCCAGGATCCTCAACTTGAATGCTGTTCCCATCATGAGAGAGAGTCACATGCCTCATTTTATTAACATGATTAACTCCCTGCCTCACTTTAAATGTTGCCAAAACATTGACACTGCTGCTAAATAGAAATATGGAGACAGGGTTTTGGAGAAAAGACAGAGTAACTTTATTTCTTTGTCAGGCAAAGAAGGAACATAAAAGGTTAGCACCTCAAGAATTGTGCCTTCTTCTTAGGGAAACAGGGAGAGGTTTTATTGTCAGGGTTCATGGTCTGGGGAAGGTGTAAAGGATCAGAGTGCTGAAAGTCTTGCATTCTTCTTCTTCTGCAAAATCTCTGGTCAAAGCCAGCATCAGGTGGCTCAGTAACAGTTTAGTGCCTCTGAGGTTATCTGCCTGTGACCTTTTTGTTTTGAAACACAAGACTGCTACAAGGGATCTTAGGGGGAGAAGAATGCCAGGTGCAGAGTATAATTCACATGAAGTCAGAGAGTAATTAGCTTTGTGAAAGCCATATCTACCTTCAAGTGTTTGTTAGTAGCAACAGCCAAAGAATAACACAGATTGTTTAACTCTTGCAGACCTGTTTGGCTGGTTTGTATTTAAGGCCGTTTATTCATTTCTATTTTTGCTGCAACATTAATCCTGTGGTAGTCTTTAGAAGAAACCTCACAAGCATTATCCTATGGTTTTAGATTCAATGAAGAGGGTGAAGCATGGTAAATAATGCTGTTCACCACTCACAGTTTCAGTGTAGGTTCTTTGTTAAGTACAGTAAGGATTTGGGCAGTCAAATTCCAACTGCTACAATGTCTGCCTACTTGGTAGATATTCAGGCAACAGCTTCACCCTCTCTCACTGAATTTCTTCCATGACTCCTTACTCTTTTGGGATAAAATTCAAACTCATTTTAGAGAGCTCTTTTTATGTTCTTGAGCTCAACTGCTGAGGGAGTCTACAGAATTCAAATCCTTTCTCCTCCAGGTATTAGATGCCCTGGCAGGGATTCTGGCCAAACAACAAAAAAGTTATTATAAATTCACATTTTATTGCCTCCTCTTCTTATATTTGGTCATTTCTAGTATTAAATGGCTGTATTCATCTTTTACCTAGCTGGACGGGCAAGGTGGTAGGCTGTCTGTCACATTAATTTTTAAAGCATGAACTCTCAGAGACATTCGGCCTGTGCCCAAAGCCTGGCTCTGTCACCCATTAACCTAGTAAATGTGGGCAAGTTACTGAATCTCACAGAGACTTTGGACTTTGGGGTTTGTGGGCCTAAGGATTCTATAATACATTAAATTATATAAGTCATGTTTACGGAAGCACTCAAGATATTTGAATCTGTTACCTGAAAAACTACCAAGTATGCAGACACTGTAGTAGTCACGATTTGATTGACCAAATCCTCATTTCACCTAATGAATAATCTACACTGAACCTGTGAGTGGTGACCAGCATTACTTACCATGTTTCACCCTCACCAGCTATCCAATTGCATCTTGATCACTGGCTGATGTTGCACCAAGAGTCAGAACTTGCCAAGAGGGAATTATTGCTCTCAATCTGTATAGGAATGAAGTCTACAGTTCCCTTTCACTGGCCATACTTGGGCTTCTCGAACTGGCCTTTTATTTGAATGTCTTTTTTAAAGCCAAATTAATTCTACTTCTCTTTCATAAGCTCCAAACTTTCCATCTTCATATCTATTGCCTGAGTTCATGCCTGTTCTGCCCGTAGTCCGAGTCCCCGGTCGGGAAAGAAGACCCCTCGAAAGAATGCAACTTACAATAGGGGAATTTATTACTGACTCGAGCCAGGGCCTCCCACCCTCACCAAGTGTGTGAGGATGAAAGGCCCCGAGCCCCAGTTCTCTCGTGTATTTATTAGGTCAAAATAAGCAGCAGGTAGTTGGGGCAATCAGATTGGTTACACAGTGGGTAGTTGGCATAAGCAGATTGGTTACACAATGGGTAGTTGGAGTAAGCGGATTGGTTACACAGTTGCAAGGTAATTTTTGTTGGTCCAACGTGGGGCTTTCAGCTTTACCCTGATAGGTTCCCTTTTTTTCTGGCTAGGCATATGTTGATTGGCTGGCTCCAGGAGGCCTGCTAATTATGTTACCCTGGGAAACCAGGACTACTCCTAATCTAGGCTGCCTGCCATGGCGTTAGCCGTGACAGCCTCACATTTCCCCCCTGTCTGTTGTTCAAGTAGAGGAATCTTCCTCTTCACCCTGTGAAACTGACTGATATTGTTGTCTCAATACCATAATTTGGATGATAATTAGGCGCTCTCTAATAAATGAGACCAGACGGTTTAAAATGCATTGACCAAAGGTCAGTAACAATATTAATATTACGAGTGGACCCAGGAGGGTGGAAATCAAAGTGGTCAACCAGGGGGAGCACTGAAACCAAGATTCAAACCAGCCTTGTTGGGCTTCTCGTTCTCTCTTCCGCTGGGCTAGTCCCTCTCTTACTTTCTGGAGAGATTTTTGTACCACCCCTGAATGGTCGATATAGAAACAGCATTCTTCTCTCAGTGCTGCACATAATCCTCTTTGTTGCAGAAACGACAAATCTAAACCTCTCCTATTCTGTAACACTACTTCAGCCAAGGAGCTCAAGGATTCTTGGAGGTATGAAATGGACTGTTCTCGTGGTTTCGCAACCCCAGGCGGCGCAATAAAAAGAGTCAACTCCCCCACATTTTTCAATTTGGTTCCAATCTCTTCCTCCCCCCGGGCAGACATAGACAGGCACCTGTTCATAGTACTGTGGGCCTTTCCGCTCACAGTTACGGGTGAACAGACTGAAAGAGCCGTGGGCAAAGAACTTGGTCACCTGGTGGGGACCAAACCCATTACCGTCAGCTGCCAGCACGCACAAATCAAAGGTCAGTACTGGCCACCATGTCCCTTTGGGGGCCACGTTGGAGCTCGAATTAAGCACTTCTCCAGTCTCAGGATTGTAGATCACCCAAGTCAGGTTAGCCGGCTGATGGGGGTTGTGGCTGGTTGCTCCTGGGCTGATGAAAACTGTTATCAGAAGGATGGTTAAGAGGGCTCCCGTCGTACAAGTTTCAGTTTCAAAGGATGTGACGGGTGAGGTTTTGCCTCTCATTCTGCTTGTGCCTTTTCCTGTTCTTCCTGGGTGGCTTGCCGCATGTGATTGCAGTGAACCCAGGGCCCAATCCCGTCGACCTTAACAGCAGTAGGAGTGGTAAGGAGAACAACATAAGGGCCTTTCCATCTAGGTTCTAATGCTTTAGATTGGTGTCGTTTTACCCAAACCCAATCACCCGGGCCAATATTATGTGAGGGGATGGTCCCCTTGCTTGGACCCTCATGTATCTCTCGAATTAATTTCCAAACATGGCTATGTACCTTACTTAATGCCATCAGTGTTTGCTGAAATTGTCCCAAGGTAGGGGGTGGTAGGCATTTTCTCTCGAATATAGGACACACAGGAGGGGGTCTTCCATACAGAATCTCAAAAGGGGTAAGATTCAGCTTATAAGGGGTGTTACGCGCTCAAAAGAGCGTGAAGGGAAGGAGGGTCACCCAGTCCCCACCAGCCTCTATTGCCAACTTTGTCAGAGTTTCTTTTAGGGTCCGATTCATTCTCTCAACCTGTCCTGAGCTCTGGGGATTATATTTACAATGTAACTTCCATTTTGTCCCCAGAGCTTGGGCCAGCCCTTGTACAATCTGGCTCACAAAGGCAGGTCCGTTATCAGAGTCCATAGTCACTGGCAGCCCGTACCTAGGCACTATCTCCTCTAAGATCTTTTTAGCAACCACTGTTGCTGTCTCTCCCTTAGTGGGGAAGGCTTCTACCCACCCCGAGAATGTATCTACCAGAACCAACAGATAGCGATACCCGTACTTGCCTGGCCTTACCTCAGTGAAATCTATCTCCCAGTGTTGCCCTGGCTCTTCCCCTCAGTACCTCGTTCCAGTGTGCTGCCTTTTCCCTGTCCTCATCAGCTGGCACACTTTGCAAGCCTGGATTATCTCTCGTATAGTTGCATTTTGTCAAGGGAACCTCAGGCAGGCTGTCTGGAGAAGTGTCAAGGTCTTTTTCTCCCCCAAGTGTGTAGTTGTATGCAGGTGTTCACATAGGTGACAACCCAGGATGGCAGGCAATATCAGGTTGTTGTTTTGATCTCGGTACCATCTATCTTTGTCATCCTTCTGGAGGGTGGTATCCTCGTTGATCCAAACGAGGTCAGGGAGGGAATAGTCGGGGACTGGCGGCAGAGTCCCCATACCAGGAGGTGGAAGTCCCATGGCTAATATGGGGGCAGTGTAGTCCCGGCTGGCAGCTTCTAGTAGGGCCCGTCTGAGTGTTTGGAAAGCCTGCTTCATTGGCTCAGTCCAAGTCGAGTTTGGGGTCTCTTTACTTCCCTCATACAAGGGCCGGGCCTTCTCAGCAAACCCCATGATCCACAGTCTACAATATCCAACAGTCCCCAAAAACTCTCTCACCTGGCGGGGGGTTTTGGGCTCTGGTATCTGCAATATTGTTTCCTTCATTGCCTGAGTTAGCCACCTTTGTCCCTGCCTGATCTTATACCCCAAATAGGTGACCTCTTGCCGGGATATTTGCGCCTTCTTTGTGCTAGCACGATATCCCAAGGTGCCTAGAGTCTGTAAGAGGTCACTGTTGGCACGGCTGCGTGCCTCCTCTGTGGTTCCAGCCAACATAAGGTCATCCACATATTGCAGCAGGATGACCTCTGGGTGGCTGAGTCCGATATTCATAGAGGTCCTCACTCAAAGCCTCATTAAACAAGGTAGGGGAGATTTTGAACCCTTGTGGGAGGTGGGTCCAAGTTAGTTGTACTACCGGTTGGCCTTCCCCCTCAGTCCACTCAAAGGCAAATATTTCCTGGCTCTGGGCCACCACGGGTAGGCTGAAAAAAGCATCTTTCAAGTCCAACACAGTGTACCAAGTGTAGTCAGGCAGCAGACTGTTCAGGAGGGTGTACGTGTTGGGGACAGTAGGGTGTATGTCACTCACCCACTTGTTGACTTCTCTTAGGTCCTGGACAGGTCTGTAATCCATACTCCCTGGCTTCTCCACCGGTAGTAAGGGGGTGTTCCAAGGGGATTGGCACCGCTTGAGAATTCCGGCATCCATGAGCCGTCGAATGTGGGGAGTGATCCCTCGCCGAGCCTCCTGGCTCATAGGGTATTGCCTCACCCTCACAGGAGTCGCCTCGGCTTTTAGTTCAATGACGACCGGATGTCTCTGTTTAGCCAGTCCCATTCCTGCTGTTTTTGCTCATGCCAATGGGTATTTGTGGACCCACGGTTGTATATCTGGTGTTATAACCTCTGAGGGCTTAGGCACAAAAAGTCCAAGTCCATCCGTGCAACAAGTCCCGTCCAAGTAGAGGGGCTGGGCATTCTGGTATCACCAAAAACAAATGGGACACCTGATGGGTCCCCAGATTTACTTTCCGTTCCGTGGTCCAACAATATCTTGTTGTCCCCATGGCTCCCTGCACCAAGCTGGTTTTTTTTAGACATTGGTCCCAGTTTTTGATTTAAAACAGAGTGTTGGGTGCCAGTGTCTACCATGAAGCCAACGGGTTTCCCTTCCACATGTATGGTTACCCAGGACTCGGGGAGGGGTGTCGAGTCTTGACTCCCCTAGTCACTGTCTTCCCCCGCATATAGAACTCGAGTTCCAGGGAATTTTTTTTTTTTTCCCCCTCTGGGTTGTTCCTCTCTTTGGGTCCCTCTTAGGGCACTCATTTTTCTAGTGCCCCCATTCTTTGCAGTAAGCACACTGATCTTTCTTTAGGGCCTGCCTTTTTGGTCTCTCTTTTATTAAATACCTTTTCAGCTGCTTTCAGTAAGTCTTGTATTGTCTGTTCTCCTAACCCCTCTATCTTTTGTAATTTCCTCTTAATATCTGGGGCTGCCTGATTCACAAACGCTAGTAGAACTGTAGCACGTGATTCCTCAGCCTGGGGGTCCATGGGTGTATATTGCCTAAAGGCTTCCATTGGCCTCTCTAGGAAGGCTGACAGGCTCTCAGTGGGCTCTTGCCTTACTAAATTTACCTTTGCCAAATTTGTTGGCTTTTTAGCTGCGGCCCGCAGGCCAGCCATTAGAGTCTGGCGGTACACTCGGAGACGCTCCCTACCTTCCACTCGCTCAAAATCCCAGTTAGGCCGCAACAGAGGAAACCCCTCGTCCACGAGATGAGGCTGGGCGGTTGGTTTCCCGTCAACCCCTGGGACCCGTTTCTGCGCCTCTGCCAGGATTCGCTCCCTTTCTTCCGTGGTGAAGAGCACCTGCAACAGCTGCTGGCAATCATCCCAGGTGGGGTTATGAGTGAACAAAATGGGAAAAGGGCCAGTATTGATAGGTTCACTCTCCGTCTGGATTAGCTGGTCCCACCTGGACGGGGAGTGCCTGTACAGTAGATGAAGGTAACTCTGGGTCCCCATGATCCTGCTCACCCCTATTTCCTCTATTCCTTCTCCGGGGTCGGGATTCCCTTGTCCCTTCTGATTCATCGGGGGGGGGGGGGCTCTTCCCCCCGGGGACACCTGCAATGGAGGAGGGGCATATGGCAGGGGCCTAATTTCCATCTCCATGTCAATCAGGTTCCGGTCCAAGGATTCCTGCAAGACTGGTTTTGGGCCCTTATTCTTCTTGGCTTCCTCTGGGGGAGTGGGAGTTTCCATAACCAGGGCCTGTACATTAGGAGAATCAGGGAGTTTGTGAACAAAAGGTTTTAACCTTTCGGGCGGATCTTTTACTAGATCTTGCCAGACCATAACATATGGGACTTGGCTTGGGTGGCCCCAGGGATCAGGAACCATAACTTTTTCTTTCACTGCCCAAATAATAGAAGGTTGAAAAGTTCCCTCTGGAGGCCATCCAACTTGGAAGGCGGGCCACTCTGCAGAGCAAAAGGTTATTAATTTACTCTTTGTAACCAGTAGCAACAGATCATATGCTCTAGCCCTGACATCTGAGAAATGATCAGTCATGAGAGAGAGTGAGGTAGATTTTCCTTGCCCCATAGCGAGAGTCAGAAGAAAGTCACCGAGAATTACCACCAATAAATCCTATCAGGAGTGGTGGCGGCCAGGAGGTTGGGCTTGCGGTATGCTTCGTGGAGCTATTTGAGTGTCTTAGTCATTGCACGGAAGTTTTCTTGTTGGGGGCGGGCACCCTAAGGGTTTCTAGCCCATTCCGTGACCCCCTTATCCTTTCACGGGAGTCTTCCAGTGGCAGGTGCCCTATTGCCTCTTAAGTGCCTGTCCCATGCCCACACAGATGGGTTTTTATTTGGCCAGATTCTCGGTTTAGAATACAAGAAAAAAGAAAAGAGTTTCACCCTCTCGGGCTCCCGTTACTGGGGCTGACTTGTTGGGAGGCCTTCAGGATCCGCCAAGAAGTAGCCCTGGCTGGGACTTGTCAGTTGCCCCGACAACTGTCTGCCTGTTCACTGAAACTCTCAGAAACAGAAATGAGGTTCCAAGGCTTTATTGGAAGAAGTAGTCAATGACACACCAGAGAACAATGAGACAGGAGACAGTGCCGGCAGTTATACAGAAAAACACACAGACAGACACACATCGGCCGACAACACAGATCCTCTGGAACAAGGGTCACCTTACCGAATGGTGTCCACCCTTCCCCAGATTCGGGCCTAGGAGAGGAGGTCTCCTTCCAGCAGAGCTGGCTGCCTTCCAGCATGCTCGCTGGCCTCGGCCTCACACCAGCCGGAACGGCCAATCTGTTCCCTCATGGAAAGCTTTCCTTCACACCAGACACCTTCCTGCCTTTTAGCAGGGCCTCAGATTTACTCTGGTCTTTTCTGTGCCAGATACCTTCCTGCTTCACAGCAGGGCCTTGGATTTACTCTGATCTTTCTACACCAGATACCTTCCTGCTTCACAGCAGGGCCTCGGATTTACTCTGGGCTTTTCTAGACCTGCCTGAGCACTGGTGCTATTACCTGTCCTTTTTCCCCTTTGTTCCAAAGAGCATTCTTCCCTGGTCAAGGGATCCCGGATGAGCCCCCAAATGTTCTGCCCATAGTCTGAGTCCCCGGTCGGGAAAGAAGACTCCTCGAAACAATGCAACTCACAATAGGGGAATTTATTACTGACTCAAGCCAGGGCCTCCCGCCCTCACCAAATGTGTGAGGACGAAAGGCCCCGAGCCCCAGTTCTCTCGGGTACTTATTAGGTCAAAATAAGCAGCAGGTAGTTGGCGCAATCAGATTGGTTACACAGTGGGTAGTTGGCGTAAGCAGATTGGTTACACAGTTGCAAGGTAATTTTTGTTGGCCCTACGTGGGGCTTTCAGCTTCCCCCTGATAGGTTCCCTTTTTTCTGGCTAGGCATATGTTGATTGGCTGGCTCCAGGAGGCCTGATAATTATGTTACCCTGGGAAACCAGGCCTACTCCTAATCTAGGCTGCCTGCCATGGCGTTAGCCGTGACAGCCTCACAATGCCTTTGCTCCTTTAGTTCAAGATCTCAAGAAAAACTTCCTAATTGACTTCCCATTAGCTACTTTCATCTTTCACAAATCCTATCTTTCTTAAAGACACTTCTGGCGATGCATTTTATCTCACTGAATTTCTTCCATGACTCTTCATTCTTTCAGGATAAAGTTCAAACTCCTTGGCTCAGCACACAAGACTCTTCACAGTTTGCCCACTAGACCCTAAAGCTCTAGCAGTGAATAAGAAGATAAGTTCTTGGCCCATAACAAGTGGACATTCTGGTAGGGGAGACAGATCAAATACTACTGAAATTATTAATAAAAACTTTAAGCATATGTTAAAGAGTGCCCAGACCCACATGTACAGGAAAATCCACCTAGTCATGAAAACTATTAGAATATCAGAGCTAGGTGAAAACTTAAATATCATCTTAACTCCCTCATTTAATTTACTATATGTGAGGTTCAAGGCACAGAGGCCAAAGCCCAGTAGACATTATTGCCAGTGCTTTGTTCTTCTAGAAGACTACACTGACTCCTTAGAGTCTTAATTATCACTATCTCTATTTTTCTTTTTGCTTAACATTTGAATGTTATTTCAGATGTAAAATTGGTATTTTTGCTGTTTTTTGGATAGAATCCTTTTATTTTTATATATTTTGAAATATTTATGGAAGAAATGATATAATATCTAGGAATTGATTGAAAATAATCAAGGGGAGGAGGGAACTTAAGATGGCGGAGGAATAGGATGGGGAAACTACTTTCTCCCCTACAAATTCATCAAAAGAACATTTGAACTCTGAGCAAACTCCACAAAACAACTTCTGATCACTAGCAGAGGACATCAGACACCCAGAAAAGCAGCCCATTGTCTTCAAAAGGAGGCAGGACAAAATATAAAAGATAAAAAGAGAGACAATAGAGTTAGGGATGGAGATCCGTCCCAGGAAGAGAGTCTTAATAGAGGAAGTTTCCAAACACCAGGAAACCCTCTCACTGGTGGGTCTGGGGGAAGTTTTTGAATCTCGGAAGGCAACCTAACTGGGCGGAAAAATAAATAAAACCCACAGACTACATGCCTAAAAGCAACTCCCAGCAGAAAAGTACCCCAGACACTCACATCCGCCACCAGCAAGTGGGGGCAGAACGGAGAGGAGCGGGAGGCAGTGCTTAGGGTAAGGACAGGGCCCAAATGCCCTGAGGGCAATCGGAGGGAGCTTTTGTGAGATAGCAACTTAAACTGTGGGATAGCAAGAGAGAGAGAATTAAGTTGGGAAAATCCCTAAACTTAGGCACTACCCGCCAGTTCCCAGAACAAAGGACAGAGCAAATACCAGAGAAGAGCTACCTGGCGGTGGACAGGCCCATCCCCTGCCGGAGGCAGGAGGCAGCGGGGAGGGGAAAGGGGCAAACTCGGCCCCAGAGATGGCACCCCCTACCAAACTGCAAACAGGCCTCCAGCTTCTAACCAACGACTTCCTTGAGTTTCTGGATGGTCGACATCCACCGGGAGGGTTGCAGCTAGAGTCCAGCTCCCCAGAACTGACACAAGGTGCACCCAGACCGGCTCGCATAGAAACTGAGGTTGGGACTGCAGGGGGGATAAGGTGCCCTGCACCCGGGGAGAGTGCGCTCGTCAGGCTCCTGGCTGCCTGAGCTGCTCCGACCAGGAAAGGCACAAAACGCAGGCCCAACCAAGTCTGTGCTTTTGTGGAATACCCAGAAACCTGAATCTGAGTGGCTTAGGCCCAGGAAGTCCATGCAACGCAGGGCCTGCTCCCTGGAGAGCAGCCTGGAGCGTGAGCAGTGTAGATGGGTAGGCACACACCCATGAGCGGGGGCAAACCCAGTGAGGCCGGAAAACCATGAGTGCTCCCCACACAGGCAGGTGACATTTGTCTGTAGCACCCCCCCTCCCCACAGCACGACTGAACAAGCGAACCTAAACAAGAGACCACCTCCTGCCCGCATGTGTCAGGAAATTAGACACTGAAGAGACCTGCAAACAGAAGCCAAAGAAACAAAGGGAACCACTTCAGAAGTGACCAGTGCAACAAATTAAAATCCCTGTAGGTAAAACCGACTACACTGGAAGGGGCCTATAGATAGTGAGAAGTGTAAGCTCGAACAAGAAGCTATCTGAAACTGAACTGAACCCACACTGCCTGCAACAGCTCCAGAGAAATTCCTAGATATATTTTTACTACTTTTTAAAAAAAATTTTTTTTTCTTTTTTTACTTTTTCTTTTCTTTTTTTTAAGTCCTCTATTACTCCTCTATTACTCCTTAATTTTCATTTTTATAATCACTATAACCTGGCATAAAAAAAGGACACTATTTTTAAAGCAAACTCCATATATAACTCTTAAATTTTTTATGTTTTTGTGGCTTTTTACTATTCTATTTTTAAGAGTCTAACCTCTACTCTAGATTTTTAATCTTTGTTTTTCAGTATTTGATATCAATTTTGGACATTTAAGAATCCAACCTTCAGTACCCATTTTTACTTAGGAATGTGATTACTGGTGTGATCACTCTCTCCCCCTTTTGATTCTCCTTCTTCTCCCCCAGATCACCTCTATTTCCTCCCTCCCTCTTCTCTTCTCAATCCAATTCTGTGAATCTCTGTGGGTATTCTCGGATGCGGAGAACACTTAGGGAACAGAGTACAACCTAGATCTGTCTCTCCTCTCTTGAATCCCCCTTTTTCTCCTCCTGCTCACCTCTATCTCCTTCCTCCCTCTCCTCGTCTTCATGTAACTCTGTGAACCTCTCTGGGTGTCCCTCACTGTGGAGAATCCTTTCACCATTAACCTAGAAGTTGTATTATCAGTGCTGTATGGGGGGAGAAGTCTTGAGGCTACTGAAAGAATAAGACTGAAACCCAGAGGCAAGAGGCTTAAGCCCAAAACCTGAGAACACCAGAGAACTCCTGACTACAGGGAACATTAATTAATAAGAGATCATCCAAAAGCCTCCATACCTACACTGAAACCAGCCACCACCCAAGAGCCAAAAAATTCCAGAACAAGACATACCACACAAATTCTCCAGCAACGCAGGAATACAGCCCTGAGCATCAACATACAGGCTGCCCAAAGTCACACCAAACCCATAGACCCATCTCAAAACTCACTCCTGGACACTCCAGTGCACTCCAGAGAGAAGAAATCCAGCTCCACCCACCAGAACACTGACACAAGCTTCTCTAACCAGCAAACCTCGACAAGCCAAACACCCAGCCCCACCCACTGGGAGAAACCTCCACAATAAAAAGGAACCACAGACCACCAGAATACAAAAAGGCCACCCCAAACCCAGCAATCTAAATAAGATGAAAAGGCAGAGAAATACCCAACAGGTAAAGGAACATGAAAAATGCCCACCAAGCCAAACAAAAGAGGAGGAGATAGGGAATCTACCTGAAAAAGAATTTAGAATAATGATAAGAAAAATGATCCAAAATCTTGAAAACAAAATGGAGTCAAAGATAAATAACCTGGGGACAAGGACTGAGAAGATGCAAGAAATGTTTAACAAGGACCTAGAAGAAGTAAAAGAGTCAATTAAAAATGAATAATTCAATAAATGAGATCAAAAACACTCTGGAGGGAACTGACAGTAGAATAACAGAGGCAGAAGATAGGATTAGTGAGGTAGAAGATAAAATGGTGGAAATAAATGAAGCAGAGAGGAAAAAAGAAAAAAGAGTTCAAAGAAACGAGGACAACCTCAGGGACCTATGGGATAATGTGAAACACAACAACATTAGAATCATAGGAGTCCCAGAAGAAGAAGACAAAAAGAAAGGCCATGAGAAGATACTCAAGGAGATAATAGTTGAAAACTTCCCCCAAATGGGGAAAGAAATAGCCACCCAAGTCCAAGAAACCCAGAGAGTCCCAAACAGGATAAACCCAAGGCGAAACACCCCAAGACACATATTAATCAAATTAACAAAGATCAAACACAAAGAACAAATATTAAAAGCAGCAAGGGAGAAACAACAAATAACACACAAGGGGATTCCCATAAGGATAACAGCTGATCTATCAGTAGAAACCCTTCAGGCCAGAAGGGAATGGCAGGACATACTTAAAGTAATGAAAGAGAATAACCTACAACCCAGATTACTGTACCCAGCAAGGATTTCATTCAGATATGAAGGAGAATTCAAAAGCTTTACAGACAAGCAAAAGCTGAGAGAATTCAGCACCACCAAACCAGCTCTTCAACAAATGCTAAAGGATCTGCTCTAGACAGGAAACACAGAACGGTTGTATGTACGTGAACCCAAAACAACAAAGCAAATGGCAACGGGACAATTCTTATCAATAATTACCTTAAATATAAAATGGGTTGAATGCCCCAACCAAAAGACAAAGACTGGCTGAATGGATACAAAAGCAAGACTCTTATATATGCTGTCTACAAGAGACCCACCTCAAAGCAAGGGACACATACAGACTGAAAGTGAAGGGCTGGAAAAAAATATTCCACTCAAAAGGAGACCAAAAGAAAGCAGGAATTGCAATACTTATATCAGATAGAATAGACTTCAAAATAAAGGATGTGAAAAGAGACAAAGGAGGACACTACATAATGATCAAAGGAGCAATCCAAGAAGAAGATATAACAATTATAATTATATATGCACCCAATATAAGAGTACTGCAATATGTAAGGCAAATGCTAACAAGAATGAAGGAGGAAATTAACAAAAACACAATAATAGTGGGAGACTTTAATACCCCACTCACAACTATGGATAGATCAACTAAACAGAATATTAACAAGGAAACACAAACTTTAAATGACACAATGGTCCAGCTAGACCTAATTGATATCTATAGGACATTTCACCCCATAACAATCAATTTCACTTTTTCTCAAGTGCACAAATGAACTTTCTCCAGAATAGATCACATCCTGGGCCATAAATCTAGCCTTGATAAATTCAAAAAAATTGAAATCCTTCCAGTCATCTTTTGTGACCACAATGCAGTAAGATTAGATCTCAATGACAGGAAAAATAAAACTATTAAAAATTCCAACATATGGAGGCTAAATAACAAACTTCTGAATAATGAACAAATCATAGAAGAAATCAAAAAAGAAATCAAAATATGCATAGAAATGAATGAAAATGAAAACACAACAACCCAAAACCTATGGGACACTATAAAAGCAGTGCTAAGGCGAAGCTTCATAGCAATACAGGCTTACCTCAAGAAACAAGAAAAAAGTCAAATAAATAACCTAACTCTACACCTAAAGCAACTAGAGAAGGAAGAAATGAAGAACGCCAGGGTTAGTAGAAGGAAAGAAATCTTAAAAATTAGGGCAGAAATAAATGCAAAAGAAACAAAAAAAACCACAGCAAAAATGAACAGAGCTAAAAGTTGTTCTTTTGAAAAGGTAAATAAAATTGACAAGCCATTAGCCAGACTCATCAAGAAACAAAGGGAGAAGAACCAAATTAACAAAATTAGCAATGAAAATGGAGAGATCACAAGAGACAACTCTGAAATACAAAGGATCATAAGAGACTACTACCGGCAGCTCTATGCCAATAAAATGGACAACTTGGAAGAAATGGACAAATTCTTAGAAAAGTATAACTTTCCAAAACTGAACCAGGAAGAAATAGAAGATCTTAACAGACCCATCACAAGCAAGAAATCGAAACTGTAATCAAAAATCTTCCAGCAAACAAAAGCCCAGGACCAGATGGTTTCACAGCTGAATTCTACCAAAAATTTAGAGAAGAGCTTACACCTATCTTATTCAAATTCTTCCAGAAAATTGCAGAAGGTAAACTTCCAAACTCATTCTGTGAGGCTACCATCACCCTAATACCAAAACCAGACAAGCATGCCACAGAAAAAGAAAACTACAGGCCAAGATCACTGATGAACATAGATGCAAAAATCCTTCACAAAATTCTAGCAAACAGAATCCAACAACATATTAAAAAGATCATACACCATGACCAAGTGGGCTTTATCCCAGTAATGCAAGGATTCTTTAATATCTGCAAATCAATCAATGTAATACACCACATTAACAAATTGAAAGATTAAAACCATATGATTAGCTCAATAGATGCAGAAAAAGCCTTTGACAAAATTCAACATCCATTTATGATAAAAACTCTCCAGAAAGCAGGCATGGAAGGAACACACCTCAACATAATAAAAGCTATATATGACAAACCCACAGCAAACATTATCCTCAATGGTGAAAAAAAAAAAAAAATGGTGAAAGCATTTCCCTTAAAGTCAGGAACAAGACAAGTGTGTCCACTCTCACCACTACTTTTCAACACAGTTTTGGAAGTGTTGGCCACAGCAATCAGAGCAGATAAAGAAATAAAATGAATCCAGATAGGAAAAGAAGAAGTAAAACTCTCACTGTTTGCAGACGACATGATCCTCTACATAGAAAACCCTAAAGACTCTACCAGAAAATTACTACAGCTAATCAATGAATATATTAAAGTTGCAGGATATAAATTTAACACACAGAAATCCCTTGCATTCCTATACACTAACAATGAGAAAACAGAAAGAGAAATTAAGGAAACAATACCATTCCCCATTGCAACAAAAAGAATAAAATACTTAGGAGTATATCTACCTAAAGAAACAAAAGACCTATACATAGAAAACTATAAAACACTGATGAAAGAAATCAAAGAGGACACAAACAGATGGAGAAACATACCGTGTTCATGGATTGGAAGAATCAATATTGTCAAAATGGCTATTCTACCCAAAGCAATCTATAGATTCAATGCAATCCCTATCAAGCTACCAACGGTATTTTTCACAGAACTAGAACAAATAATTTCACAATTTGTATGGAAATACAAAAAACCTCGAATAGCCAAAGTAATCTTGAGAAAGAAGAATGGAACTGGAGGAATCAACCTGCCTGACTTCAGACTCTACTACAAAGCCACAGTCATCAAGACAGTATGGTACTGGCACAAAGACAGAAATATAGATCAATGGAACAGAATAGAAAGCCCAGAGATAAATCCACGTACCTATGGACACCTTATCTTCTACAAAGGAGGCAAGGATATACAATGGAAAAAAGACAACCTCTTTAACAACTGGTGCTGGGAAAACTGGTCAACCACTTGTAAAAGAATGAAACTAGAACACTTTCTAACACCATACACAAAAATAAACTCAAAATGGATTAAAGATCTAAAGGTAAGACCAGAAACTATAAAACTCCTAGAGGAGAACATAGGCAAAACACTCTCCGACATAAATCACAGCAAGATCCTCTATGACCCACCTCCCAGAATATTGGAAATAAAAGCAAAAATAAACAAATGGGACATAATGAAACTTAAAAGCTTTTGCACAACAAAAGAAATGATAAGCAAGGTGAAAAGACAGCCCTCAGAAGGGGAGAAAATAATAGCAAATGAAGAAACAGACAAAGGATTAATCTCAAAAATATACAAGCAGCTCCTGCAGCTCAATTCCAGAAAAATAAATGACCCAATCAAAAAATGGGCCAAAGAACTAAACAGACATTTCTCCAAAGAAGACATACAGATGGCTAACAAACACATGAAAAGATGCTCAACATCACTCATTATCAGAGAAATGCAAATCAAAACCACAATGAGGTACCATTACACGCCAGTCAGGATGGCTGCTATCCAAAAGTCTACAAGCAATAAATGCTGGAGAGGGTGTGGAGAAAAGGGAACCCTCTTACACTGTTGGTGGGAATGCAAACTAGTACAGCCACTATGGAGAACACTGTGGAGATTTCTTATAAAACTGGAAGTAGAACTGCCATATGACCCAGCAATCCCACTCCTGGGCATACACACTGAGGAAACCAGATCTGAAAGAGACACATGCACCCCAATGTTCATTTAAGCACTGTTTATAATTGCCAGGACATGGAAGCAACCTAGATGCCCATCAGCAGAGGAATGGATAAGGAAGCTGTGGTACGTATACACCATGGAATATTACTCAGCCATTGAAAATAATTCATTTGAATCATTTCTAATGAGATGGATGAAACTGGAGCCCATTATGCAGAGTGAAGTAAGCCAGAAAGATAAACACCAATACAGTATGCTAATGCATATATATGGAATTTAAAAAGATGGTAATGATAATCCAATATGCAAAACAGAAAAAGAGACACAGATGTACAGCACAGACTTTTGGACTCAGTGGGAGAAGGTGAGGGTGAGATGTTCTGAGAGAATAGCATTGAAACAAGTATACTATCAAGGGTGAAAAGGACCACCAGCCCAGGTTGGATATGTGAGACAAGTGCTCAGGGCTGGTGCACTGGGAAGACCCAGAGGGATGGGATGGGGAGGGAGGCGGGAGGGGGGGGTCGCGATGGAGAACACATGTAAATCCATGGTTGATTCATGTCAATGTATCGCAAAAACCACTATAATACTGTGAAGTAATTAGCCTCCAACTAATAAAAATAAATGAAAAAAAAAAAAAAAAAAAAGAGAGAGAGAGAGAAAGAGAGTTCCAGAAAAAAAAAAAAAAATCAAGGATGGGGAATGGGTTTTGTCATACATTGACATGAATCAGACATGGATTGACAAACCCACTACAATATTGTAAAGTAATTAGCCTCCAACTAATAAAAATAAATGGAAAAAAAAAAAAGGATGGGGAATGGAAACGGCTAGAGAAAACAAGACTGGTTATGAGTTAAGCATTATGGAAGCTGAGTGACAGTTAAATGGAAGTTCATTATGGAAGCCTTTTGCTTTTGCCAGTGGAAAGTTTTCCACAGTGAAAAGTTTAAAAAAAAAATGAGTATGAGGATCCTTTGGTAGAAGTTCTCTGGGTTCCATACCATTTCCTGGGATTCTTCCCAGGAGACATGACCCTGTATGTCTTTAAACGAGTCTACAGAAAGCTCTAGAGACTCCCTTGTAAAGGAGGCCGTGTCTGCTCTTCTGGATTCATGTCCAAGAGGCATGGGAAAAATCAAACAAACCAACCCCTGGAGGTAAAACTGGAAAAGGACCAGAGGATGAAGGAGGAATCTCAAAGATGATGTTGGTCTTCGCTTTGCTGATGGACTATCATTTTAGTGCCAGCGCCTAAGCAGCAAGTACTTGGCTAATCAGTACTCGTGGACCGGTGGGGATGCCCTTCTCCAGCAGACATTCTGGTTGTAGTACTACCTCTGTTGCCTACTATCTGTGTGATCTTGAGCAAGTTACTTAAGTTCTCTGTGCCTCTCTTTCCTCACCTATAAAATGGGGATACGAGTATCAATTTGGTGAGGCTTATGTGTTTATGCCTGGCATAAAGTAAGTGCTAAATAAATGTCAGCTGGCATTAATATTATTGCCTGAGCTTACCAATAACCGGAGTCAAAGTGCACGTGGGAGTAAAGAGCAGCCGTGAAAATGCAGCTCACTGCCCTGTCCTGACCACCTGCAGCACAGTAACCTACACAAAGGCTCTGCCTGCTGCTGCCGTGGCCGTGACATACGCTGGAGTCCCCAGGTTGGAGAAAAGGGCTGTGTTGCAGGGGCCCACCAGGGGGCCCACCAGGACCTCCCCCCCACCCCCACAAAGTCCCAGTAGCCGGGCCTCACTGGGTGTGTGCTCACCAGCAGCCCACCATAGGCAGTGGGCTTCCTCGTACGGGAGGTGGTCCTGCCCAAAGAACCAGCACCAACCTCGGCTGGACAGGTTTCTCAGGGCTGAAGAGGGTGATGGAGGAGCAGCGGGGATGCCCTGGAAGAGACTCCTTCCCTTCCAGCTCGGCCGCAGGCAGCGGTAGGTTCTCAGCCAGGTGGCTGGGGCCTGGGGGAGGCCCTTCTCCAGCAGGAACCCGTCTGGGGCCACGGACAGCGGGTGGAACGTCTTGCAGTCACCGGCAAGGTCTGCTTCCAGACTCGCCCTTGGCTTTCTCGGCCTGTTCTTCCGCCAGCTTTTCCCTCTCTTTATTGCGGCGCGCCTCAGGCCGGGGCTTCTCCAGCAGCTTCTCCAGGACCAGTGAGAGGGAGCCAGGTTGGCCTCCGGTCCTGGCTTCGCACCGCGGTCTCAGGCGGCTTCTCCTCGCTCCACCTCCTGCGGAAGGAACCCCGGACCCTCCGATGTTGGCAAGTTCTGCGCAGGCGCTGCCTCCCGCCCCTCCCCTCGGTGTGTCTGACGACGCTCTGGCGTGTTAGTTTTATCTTTCTGTTAAATCTATTTTAGTCTTGTTAGTAAAGCTGTCCGCTTTTCAAGGGCGGAACACTAGCGTGTCCACAGTCCATGTGCCTGCAGCGCACCTTGGCCGATACAAGGTTTTCCATGGTGGCACTGTTGGGCTCTCTGAAGCGGGACTGGGAAGTCTTCCAGGTTCTACTCCCTTGGACAGGGCTGGGGCTAAGGAGCCCAAGCTCGTTCTGCTTGTTGCTCCAGGCCAACGAATCCAGAGACGAGTTGTTGGAACAAGGGATAAAGACTCTAGTCAGAAAGCTAGCTGACAGGGAAACGGCAGCCTCACCTGTCAGAGAGCCATCCTCCACGCATCAGAATGTGGGCGCCTTTATTTATAGAAGGGGGCGGGGCTTACTGTGGCAGTAACCAATGGCTGAGGGGGCCACTAACGGTCGGTCGCTGGTCGTCAGTTACTCACTAACGGCCTCCTGACTGGGGGAGGGGTTTACTGGCTCTGCCAACGGTGGAGCAGGGCTGCCCCAGCTTGTGCCCACCTCCTGGCCTCCGCGCCAAGAGCAGAAAAGTGCCACAGCAGAAAGCGGCCAGTCAGAAGTACCAGCCGATCCGGCACTCGTCCTCCAGCTCTCAGTGGAGTAAGTCGTGCAGACGGCAGACGTGATAGTGGCAGCGTAGAGACAGCGGAGGTGCAGTCAACTGGGATCATGGTCTGAGGCGCCGGGCACCAGGGCCTCATTCCACAGCCAGTCTGTGACCGCCAGGGTGGCCCTGGATGGGCAGCGGGAGCAGCTGGTCTGCCTGGTTGCAAGGGGGTCTGCAGGCGGAGAGGTGCAGGGGAGCAGCCTCGGCCTCTGGAGAGGAGTAGGATGGTGCAGCAAAGGAGGCAAAAACCCATCACGTCTCGGATTCCGATACAGCGGCCACCACTACACTGGTGGCTTTTCCCCTCAGAAATTCCAGCCAAGCCTGGACCTTGTTTTACCCTCTGCAGGACCACTCCGAGATGTGTTTAGTGGCTTGAAGAGAAAAAAAATAAATAAAAATAAAAAGCAGCCCTTGAAAAACAGGTGTTTACTGAACAGGCCCTCAGGGCAACTATGGTGTTAGAGCTATAACAAAACCACTGCTCCCAAGGAGTAGATGTTAAATTTTATGAAGAGCAAGGATATACTTATTCATTTGCCAGGTTTCAATGTTAAAACTTATATCCCAATGAAATGAGATAACAAATGATTTCGGATGGTGTTGAATACTGTGAAGGAAATAAAAGAGGTTACTGCTTAGGGAATGACAGACTCTGGTAGGGAGGGAACAGGGATTTCATGCCTCAGTTCCATTAGATAGAAGGGGGCTGAGATAATAAATAGGTACCCATCGTGCAAATATCTGGGAGATCGGGATAGCTAGGACAAGTTCAAAGCTGTTGGTGAGGGGAAGAAGAGGGTAAACAATGAGAACAATTAGAAAGCTGATGCAATAGCCCTTGAAAAGCTGACCAGTGCCAGGCAAAGTATAAACTCTCTAACATATATTGCCTTTTTATAAGCCCAAATAATGCCTTGTATTTCAATCAATTACCTATGAATAAGAGGTAATCTCTAGAAAGTTAAGGAGCAAGCTCATGATTAGAGAGTAAGTGAGGACTAGATATATAACTATTAAGAGAATCCAAATCTAGGGCTGCAAAATCCACATTGTGATTTAGGGCAACCTTACTTTCTCATCTCTTCAGCTCTGCCTATTCCTTCCCCAAAAAACATGTCAGAATGCAAATTCAGTTGGTGTGAGTCAGCATTTGAGTGTTCCACTGAGACATAGACACAAGTCACTTTTGTGCAGCCTTTTTCAATTGACTGAGGAAAGGGTTCCAAGTTGCAGGCTTTAACAATTCCTTTCACTTAGTAGTGTTATTATCACCATTTTTTAATCTCCATATGGAACAGAGCACATCAGGACTACAGCTGGATTCTAGGCGGCAATTACAAGGAATTTTTGGAATGTTTGTCATGAGAAGAACGATTAACTAATTATTCTTTAAAACACTTATTGAATACCTGGTCAATGCCAAACATTGGGCTGGGCCTGGTTGTAAAATGGTAACAACATACAGGCTGGTCACTACCCTCATGGTGTTTTCAGCTTTCAGAGGTTACACAGGCGGAAATAAATTGTATAATTGAGGCACACAGGACACAGAACTCATGAAAGGAGATTTAACCTAGTCAGTTAAATCTGGAAGGATTTTCCAGAGAAAACTATGCCTGTACAAATAATAGAAAATACTTTTATTATTTTTATTGAAGTATCATTGATTCACAATATAATTTTTAGTTTCAGGTGTACATCATGATGCTCCAACATTTTTACAATTTATACCCCACTAATATTATTACGAGATAATGGCTATAATTCCCTGTGCTCTACAATTTATTCTTGTTGCTTATCTAGAAAATTATTTTTGAATGCCTCTGAAAAGTCAAAATACACTGAAGAAATGAAGTTGAAGTAAGATTAACGAAAATACTGGGACATTATTCCACTGTCATTCAGGCCTCCTGCTGTGTTCTTTGAACAGAAGCTCATTCCTGCCTTAGGGCCTTTGCGCTTGGCTGATGCCACTGCTCCTTTGAATCTGATTGCATGCTCCTTCATATTCTTCTTATGGTCACTTTTCCATAACCATCCTTATTTTGATTAGCCCTGCTTATCACTCTCAAAAAGCTCTTTTGCTTTCTTCAGATGTGATGATCTAGGTTTTTCTTCCATTTATTTATTTATTTATTTTTTATAGTAGGTTGTAAGCTTCAAGAACCTGGGCTCCTGGATCTCTGGGTCACATCAACTGGTCCAAGTCTGACACATGGTAAGTGCTCAATAAATATTGAAGTGCTCAATAAATAATGAAGGATGCATGTTTGCACAAGAAGGTTTATACTGAGTTAATTTATTTTGCACAATGTTAACCATGTTATATTCCCTTCACATTGCAAAATTCTGATAAAACTCCTTTAAAAATGAAGCTTTATTGAAGATGAGAAATGAACCTTATTGTTTGCATAATCTGAGGCTTAGTTTAAAAAATAAGCCCCTGGAAATTTACTTTGAAGCACATAAAAAAGATTAATAGATAGGTAGGTAGATGGATAGATATAAAATAAAACAAGTTTACTAAAATTTAATTTCAAAATTTTGATTATGGCTAAACATATAGATGTTCACTGTAAATTTCTTTCAACACAACTGTCTTTATGCAAATTTTCATAAATAAATGTGGGAAAGAAAAAATACCCGAGTATATTCCTCCTCTGAGTAGAGTTTATGTTTAATTTATATTTTCTGTGTCCTTCAGGTGGATGATTAGCAGGGAAATAGTCAAGAAAATCCTTTACAATATATTGTTTAAGCAACAAGTGATAGATTTGGCATGGTTTCCACTAAAGAGTTGTGCACTCACATGGTTAATTGGAAGTTGGGAAAACTAGAGCCCATGGCTCACTATTCCTCTGGCTTGAGATCTGGCTGCTGGTTCCAGGGGACTGAGTACAGTCAGAAGTGGAAGGTGACTCCCAGGTGTTACCTGTTGTGATAGGAGAAATCATGGTCTCACTTGTGACTCATAATCCTCTCATCAAAGGAAATGTGCCCTCTTCACCATTAAGATGGTTCAGTGTCTTTCTGTCCTGTGAATCTATTTGACCTTGTACCTGCTCTTGATTTTGATGGCCCAGGATGGGAGGAACCCTCATTACATTAATAATAACAACCAGCATCTGAATGAGTGTTCCTGGCTTATGAAAGTATTCTATTTACCTTACTTTATTTGTCTGTCCCAACAATGCATTGAGGCAAATAGGCCAGGAAATATTATGCACTCACCTATTTTATAGATCAAGGCAATGTGTGAGAGCCATGGCCAATTTCATGGTAGGGTACTGAGGAGCTGAAATTTGGACTGAGGTTCCTGACTTCTAATCCAATCATTCACCCTTATCTAATGCCTGACTGAAAATGTAGGCAATTTTTTACTATCTGATTTTATCAAAAGAAAGGAGGCTTTCAAGGAAATAGAGTAGCAGAGAAAAGTCCTAGGGAAAGTGAACTTTTCCCAGGTTGAATTCATGCTATGTTATCCCCAAATCTCGAATCCATTTCTTGATTCTGCTGAATAACAGCAACATTTACACACAGCTTTTTCTTCCTGCCTCCTCCCTCCCTCCCTTCCTTCCTTCCTCCTGTAGACTGAAAGAAACGTACAACATGAGAGCTGTGAGTTAAGTTTTGTTGGGGTAAAATGAGGACTACAGCCAGGGAGACAGCATTTCTGATAGCTCTGAGAAACTGCTCCAAAGAGCAACTGCTGCCTGACTTTCGGTTTTCTTTTATCTCTGAAAACATTTCAATGTCTTGTTAGGGGATAAGGTAAGTGTCGTATATGATTTTAGTGAAGGGGGCACCTGCAGTCATGCACACATTTTGGCAGAGGTTTGATGCTAGTCATGAGGACCAAATTCGCCATTAATGAGTTTAGTGCTTTTCTGGATATGAACAGATGTAGTAACTGGGCTCATAAAATCTTCTCCTGAAAATATCTAACTATCTGAAGGCTTTTCCTGCAAGTTTTTCCAAGAGCACAGAGTGCCTCATTCCTGTTCTCCACTCTTAATTCCTTTCAGAGGGTATTGAATGTCAGCAGCTGCAGCAGCACTTGATTTATTCCTTGTAGAGGTAGCTGTCAAGTGCCAATTTGTAGTTGACACTTCCTTCTTTCCTTCCTTTCTCCCCTCCAGCTCCCTCCCTCCCTCCCTTCCTTCTGCATGTCTTCATTGAGTGTCTCTATAATGTCAGGAAGTCTCTACTCTTATGGATATTTCAAGTTACAGTGGTAGAATAAGGAATCACACAAATGGATGTAAAAATATAGCTCTAGTAATTACTACAGAGTATATCACAAGGAGGCCTTGAATTAATGGGGAGGCTTCCCTGAAATCTTTACCAAGCAAAGGGCTCACTGCTTGAAACACATAGAAACCAATACTACGGCACCAGCTTTTGAGAAGAGTGTTTTGAGGCCAACTGGCAATGAGACGCGGGAAGGGCTCAAATCTGTGTCTTTGATCTGGGGTTCGGTCAAACATTATGAGTTTGTGGAGGATGTATTAGTTGGCAGAACTGTTGGTGGAGCAGGTTTCAATTAGTGGGCTTTGGAACTTGTCCTTTTATGATAAGATATGGTTGAAGCTTCAACCTGGGATCTTCTAGGATGGAGAACCCTTCACTTCTGAAAGGATTCTGGCATTCAAGTTCTAGTCATGTCCTGATCCTTTGGTTCCCTGGGGGTGGTATGGAGACTTAGTTTTTGGGTGTTATTTGAGGTCAGACATTCTTCCCTTGTGCCTGCTTTGGCTGCCTGGGCCTGAAGCTGAGGGAGGGAGTGGCACAAGGTGGGAGAGGGTTCTGGGAGGAAGGCCAGTGCTGGTAGTCTGCTGGCAATCACCAGGTTGCAGATTGCAACTTTATTCCAAGGGCAATGGGAATCCATTGAAGAATTTCAGGTAGGACTGTAACGTAACTCTCATGAGTCATTTAGTTTAAATGGAAGCCTGCCCAATTAAGCCATCTTTATTCATGTGGCCTGTGAGCAGAGGGCAGAAATGATCCACAGGATTGGTCATCTGAATTAATTCTAACGCCATGCTCAGTGATCTGGGAAGTTGTGAAAGTAATAGGCCTTGGGTGTCCTCCTCTGGGAAGTTTATTGAACAAGCTGTTAAAAAAAAAATCAATTGAGTAAATTTGAAGATTTCCTTGGCTTTATTCAATGACTTCTGAATCCAGCAATATCCCAGTGACTAAGCAGAAGGGAATTCTGAGGGGTTGTGCAAATGGAAGGTTTTTATAGGAAGAAATGAGGGGCAAAGAAGCCATCAGCAAAGTATATTCAGGGCAGACACCTTTTTTTGGGGGGGGGTGGATTACAAGGGTTTTATCATGCAGATATATATATGTCCTTTCTCTGGGCCAGGGATAGGAATGGAGAAGGAGTAAAACACAACAGATCACCACCACATTGCCTACACCAAAATTCCAGACTAGATGATTAAGATTACATTTTTGGGGAAGGCTGTAACTGCAATTGTGTCAGGTATTGTAGAGGTTTGGTGTCATGGGCTTTAGCACAAGTGACACTTTTGGGGCCTGTGGTTTTCTTTTTAGCACCTGCACATCTGCATTATATTTCTGGATGCGTGCAGTAAGCCTCCTTCCAGAGGGCTGCGGACTTCTTCAGGGCCCTGCAAGAGGAGCAGACAAAATCATGAGTAGCTGAGACTCAGGTCAAAGGAGCTACTTCAAGGAGCATTCGCTCTTTTACTCAATACTTTATAACATTGTCATTTTCAGCTGTATCTGAAAGACCTCTTTCTATCTTGCCCGGTGGAGGGAGTCAAATACTGACATGTTTTAGAAAGTGATTTCACATTTTCTATATGGAGGAGATTGAGGTTTTCTTTTGTTTTATGCTTTTCTATACTCCAAAGCATCACTTTCCTTTCCTCCAGTATTAAGAGAAAAAGCTCTGCTGAATCTCTATAAGATAAAACATATAACTATAAACCAACTCATCCTGTATCCACCGACCTCTCTTACTTTATAAAGTGAAACATTTTCTAGGCTCTGGTGATACAGAAGTGAAAGGGAGTGATAAGAGTCTTGTCCACCTGGAGTTCCTGGTCTGCATTGGGAGACACATATTACCCAATATGCTATTTAATCATGATTGTGATAAAGGTCAGACATGAAGAGAAGCAAGTGTTATAAGAAGCAAATGTGACAGGTTTAGACTTGGGGGCAAGGGAGGACTGAGATGAACAAAAGACCGTTCAGGTGAGCTTTGGAGAGTGAGTGGAAATTGAGAAGGTGATAGGAGGGGGGAGGCAGGTTGGAAGATTATTCTGGTAGAAGAAAACATGACCAAGGATGTGTCATGGGCAAGGGGCAGGGAGTTATATAGCAGCTGAATGGAGGTCAGATATCTGGAGGGCAGGAAAGGAGGAGGGCAGTGGTAGAAAGTGAAGATGGATCACTGTTCAGGGATCAGATCTGACTAGGTCTAGCCTTGATGGCTTATTTATTCATATTAATAAGATAGTGTTTTTCTTTTTCCTAATCTTAAAATTAAAAAAATAAAAAAGATTCAACCAAGGTTTTGGCTATTAATTTGACAAGCACAGGATTCTCCAGGGAACTGTGCATGGTTTAGGATGAGTATGGATTCTCAGTTCCTATAGAAAGAGTCACCCCTGCCTGTCTCACCAGACCCTGCAAACATCTTAATTTGCAACCCTGGACCAGATGATTTGAGAGTCCCTTCCACCGGTTAAGTTCTAAAGCATGTCAAGGCTCTTTGGGTGATACAAAGACAAATGATACAGAACCCTGGTTTATAAGAAGCTTGAAATTTAGTAGGGCATCAAGGCACTAAGAAGTACCCAGAAGGCAGCAGGTAAATGGTAGGAATTATTGTTATCAGTTCTGTGTTAGTGTTGCTCCTTATAGAGACTCAGTCCTTATAGAGCCTCATGTCCATGGTGGGCATGTGGCTGTTCCTTAATAAATAGCTATTGGCTGAATGATTCATAAAGAAGTGAAGAGTCTGGGGACCAGCAGTGAAGGAAAATGAGAATTGTTCATTGTGGGACTGTTATTACCTGACAATATCTCCAAATGCCTTCAACATGGGCTTATTCACGTACGGCAGTCCATGCTTGGCACACAGTGACTTCACCAGAGGTGCCACCTTGTGATAATTATGGCGTGGCATTGTGGGAAATAGACTAGGGAAATAGAGAAGATATAAAACTTCTCAGACCTAAGGAGAAACCCAAAGTTCCCATTCCCCTTTTACAAATTAAAATGATATCAACCACACAGACCCAACCTTGACCTTGCACAATACTTTTGTTTTGGGAAATTAAACTTGCTGGCAGACTCTTCTTATTCCTTAGCCCACTACAAGCCTTGTGGGTGGCATATGTTTAGGAAGAACTAAGAATATGTTTTAGCTCCATCAACTGTTTATTTTTGGCCTGATCAAATGAAAGTATACCATTTACAACTTTTTACCATTTAGAACTACCCAGAGAACTGGAGATACTGAACAACCCACCCCGCCCCTGCTAATCTCTGTCTTATCTCTGTTTTTCTAACTTCCTTAGCAAGCATAGATGAATGTATATTCAGTTCAGTTCAGTCGCTCAGTTGTGTCTGACTCTTTGCGACCCCACGAATCACAGCACGCCAGGCCTCCCTGTCCATCACCAACTCCTGGAGTTTATCCAAACTCATGCCCATCGAGTCAATGATGCCATCCAGCCATCTCATCCTCTGTCGACCCCTTCTCCTCCTGCTCCCAATCCCTCCCAGCATCAGGGTCTTTTCCAATGAGTCAACTCTTCGCATGAGGTGACCAAAGGACTGGAGTTTCAGCTTCAGCATCAGTCCTTCCAATGAACACCCAGGACTGATCTCTTTTAGGATGGACTGGTTGGATCTCCTTGCAGTCCAAGGGACTCTCAAGAGTCTTCTCCAACACCACAGTTCAAAACCATCAATTTCTCGGTGCTCAGCTTTCTTTATAGTCCAACTCTCACATCCACACATGACCACTGGAAAAACCATAGCCTTGACCAGACGGACCCTTGTTGGCAAAGTAATGTCTCTGCTTTTTAATATGCTATCTAGGTTGGCCATAACTTTCCTTCCAAGGAGTAAGCGTCTTTAATTTCATGGCTGCAGTCACCATCTGCAGTGATTTTGGGGCCCAAAAAAATAAAGTCTGACACTGTTTCCACTGTCTCCCCATCTATTTCCCATGAGGTGATGGGACCAGATGCCACAGTCTTAGTTTTCTGAATGTTGAGCTTTAAGCCAACTTTTTCACTCTCCTCTTTCACTTTCATCAAGAGGATTTTTAGTTCCTCTTCACTCTCTGCCATAAGGGTGGTGTCATCTGCGTATCTGAGGTTATTGATATTTCTCCTGGCAATCTTGATTCCAGCTTGTGCTTCTTCCAGCCCAGCGTTTCTCATGATGTTACCTGCATATAAGCTAAAAAGCAGGGTGACAATATACAGCCATGACGTACTCCTTTTCCTATTTGGAACCAGTCAGTTTTTCCATGTCCAGTTCTAACTGTTGCTTCCTGACCTGCATACAGGTTTCTCAAGAGGCAGATCAGGCGGTCTGGTATTCCCATGTCTTTCAGAATTTTCCACAGTTTATTGTGATCCACATATGGAAGGCTTTGGTGTAGTCAATAAAGCAGAAATAGATGTTTTTCTGGAACTCTCTTGCTTTTTCAATGATCCACCAGATCTCGGCAATTTGATCTCTGGTTCCTCTACCTTTTATAAAACCAGCTTGAACATCTGGAAGTTCTTGGTTCACATTATTGCTGAAGCCTGGCTTGGAGAATTTTGAGCATTACTTTACTAGCGTGTGAGATGGGTGCAATTGTGCAGTAGTTTGAGCATTCTTTGGGATTGCCTTTCTTTGGGATTGGAATGAAAACTGACCTTTTCCAGTCCTGTGGCCACTGCTGAGTTTTCCAAATTTGCTGGCATATTGAGTGCAGCACTTTAACAACATCATCTTTCAGGATTTGAAATAGCTCAACTAGAATTCCATCACATCCACTAGCTTTGTTCATAATGATGCTTTCTAAGGCCCACTTGACTTCACATTCCAGGATGTCTGGCTCTAGGTGAGTGATCACACCATTGTGATTATCTGGGTCATGAATATCTTTTTTGTACAGTTCTTCTGTGTATTCTTGCCACCTCTTTTTAATATCTTCTGCCTTATATTAAGTCATGGTAAATAACTAAAAGTCCCAGGAAAGGAATAAGAAGTGAAGAAAGATGGATTTTTAATCCCAAGTTTTCACTAGCCAGATGACCATCTTGGATATAAACCTCTTCTTTAATAAAATTATGAATAATAGTCCTTCCTTTGTTTTGCTGAAATTTTCAAGCACTAATATGAGAAATATAATGAAAAAATCCATTGAACCAATAAAGATCTTGTTCCTCCTTTGACTACCATAGACACACATGGCTTAGACATAGAGAATGTGGAAAGCTTCTCTCTGATATTCTGGAGAAACTGACTCTCATGTATTATCTATCATCAAGGCATGAACTACCCATTTCCTCTCCCTAACTGACCCGTTGGTAAAGTATTTCCAGATACCATTTTGAAATTGCAGCAGGGACTCTATTATTCATTATATTGTAAACTGGGCTGTAAAGACACAGATAAGCACATGTTTGAATTATAGTGAAGTTAATTTTGAACACAAGTTGCTTACCCAAGTGTCCTGATTTTTCTTGGATTTTGCCAACGAAGCAAATGCAAAGAGAACAATCACCAATTCCTAAGCCCATAGGAATCTGGAAACTGAGTCACTGATACTTTTCCAAGATTTCACTCCATTTACTCACAATTGTGACACCTTCATTTCTCTCTTCCCTTATCATTGATGTTAGTAGAAAAATAACATTCATTAGAGAATCCTGGTTCATTCTATTCCCTTTAAGATCCCAAGCCCAGTGCTCTACTCTGGACTATATGTAGAGCAGTTATTAGTGACAGCCCTTGCCCTTTATCATAAATTTTATTCTCTCACTCACTGGTGCTCAATTTGGAAGTTCAAGTGCCCAGTGAACCAGTCATTGAAAAAGGACTGTTCAACATCACAGGTGGCCAAGACCTGCAAAGAAAAAACTTATGTTAGATGTAAATGAGCCCATGTGTCAAAATATTTATTTTATTCAGTCATTCAACAGGTGCTCATTGAATACCTATTTTTTGTAAGAAACCATGAAGGATTAAAAATGAAATACAGTTTTATATAAATATCATATAAAGGCAATAAGGTATTTTGCTCAGAAGTACAGGTTAGGCAGGCCTCCCCAGTGGCTCAGTAGGTAAAGAATCCACCTGTCATGCAGGAGACACAGGAGATGTGAGTTCAATCCCTGAGTTGAGAAGATAGATATGATAAAGTACATAGAGTTGAGGGGAGTACCTCACTACCAACCCTCAAATACAGAAGACTAAGTTGTCATGAATAAGAACATTGGCAGATGTACTTGGGATTGTAGGGCTTTGGTAGAAATTGTAGGGGTCTTTGAATACCATTTCCAAGGGGTAGGCTTAAAGGACTTCTAACCTTTGGACTGCAGTGAGATCCAACTGAAGGAGATCAGTCCTGAGTGTTCATTGAAAGGACTGGTGTTGAAGCTGAAACTCTAATAGTTTGGCCACCTGATGCGAACAGCTGACTCATTTGAAAAGACCCTGATGCTGGGAAAGATTGAGAGCAGGAGGAGAAGGGGACAACAGAGGATGAGATGGTTGGATGGCATCACCGACTCCATGGACATGGGTTTGGGTGGACTCCGGGAGTTGGTGATGGACAGGGAAGCCTGGTGTGCTCTGGTTCATGGGGTCGCAAAGAGTCGGACACGAATGAGCGACTAAACTGAACTGAATAAATGGGGAGTATTGTATTCAAGGCCTTTAACTAAGGGTATGTGAATGGAAATGCATTTGTATACAAGTACTTCCTTGTTGGAGAAGGCAATGGCGCCCCACTCCAGTACTCTTGCCTGGAGAATCCCATGGACGGAGGAGCCTGGTAGGCTGCAGTCCATCGGGTCGCTACGAGTCAGACATGACTGAGCGGCTTCACTTTCACTTTTCACTTTCACACATTGGAGAAGGAAATGGCAACCCGCTCCAGTGTTCTTGCCTTGAGAATCCCAGGGAGGGGGAGCCTGGTGGGCTGCCGTCTGTGGGGTCGCACAGGGTCGGACACGACTGAAGTGACTTAGCAGCAGCAGCAGCAGCAGCAGCAGCTCCTTTTGTAATCTATTTTATACATTTTGAAACTTAGCCTGAGAAGAAGTTCATAGGCTTCTCAGACTACCTTAAACTCTTAGTACTGTACTATGCATGTGTGCTCAGTTGTGTCCTACTGTTTGTGACCCCATGGACTATAGCCTATCAGACTCCTGTGTCCATGGAATTTTCCAGGTGAGCCTACTAGTGTGAGTTGCCATTTTCTCCTCCAGGTGGTCATCTGACCCAGGGATGGAACCTGCATCTATTACATGGGCAGGTGTATTCTTTACAACTGAACCACATGGGGAGCCCAGAACCCTTATGAATGTCATTTTATTCAGTACCTTCCTAAGGCTTAATTCTTATTGTTGCTGCCATTTCAAATGTTATTTTTGAAGTTACTGTATATCAAAGTAGATCAAAGTATACTTTAGAGTACCTTGGAGTTCCCCAGAACACTTTCAGGGGATCCTCAAGCTCAAAATGATTCCAATAATACTTCTGAGATGGTATATGCATTTTTCATTCTTCCTCACATGCCTATAGCATGGGTTTTTCCAGAGGTTACTAAACAGGCAATGACTTCATCACTCTGATGGTAACATGTATTGGCCTTATTCTTGTCATTTTAAAATAATCAATGTTTTAAAATCTTCAGTTTTAATTTCAAATACAGTAAATATAAATGTATATAACCTCCACAGAAAGAAGTTGTTTGAAGTTCTCAATAAATTTTAAGAGTGGAAAGTGGGTCCATGATCAGAGAATCCACTGAATCTGGGAATGAACTTTAAGAAGCAATATGATGACTGGATTCTCCAGTTAAACATGGCATAACCGGTAGAAGGCTTGGGAGGAAGTGGAATTCTGCATAGGTCACAGTTCTGCTAATCGTTAACAGCATGCTTGGAGAGAATGCCAGGTCTCCTCTCTGGGTCTCTTTATCTATACAATGAGATGAGGGGATTCCAGGGTTCTTCCAGGTGCAAATTCATTCTGTAATTCTAGGAGTCTCAGATTCATTGAAAAACTATGTCATGTTGGAGCAGGAGTCCTTTTTTGTAAAGTACCAGGCAGTAACTATTTTAATTCTCTACCACAGCTACCCAGTTCTGTTGTTTTGGCATGAAAGCTGTCATAGAGGATATGTAAATGTATGAGTGTGGCTGTGTACCAATGAAACTTTATTTACAAAAACAGAGAGCTGGGCTAGATTGGGCTCTTGGTGTGTAGTTTACTGAAACCTGGTTTAAATCAAAGACTCTAAAATCAAACTGCTCAGTTTTAAAACATACTTCTACGGAATTCACAGGTGGTTCAGTGGTTCATACTCTGTGCTTCCACTGCATGGAGCACAGGTTTGATCCCTGGTTGTTGAACTAAGATTCTGCATGCCATATACAGTACAGCCGAATAAATAAATACATAAATACATAAATAAGACTGTTTCTACCACTTATTAGCTGTGTGATATTATGCAAGTTACTCAACTTCATGCCTCAAATTTGTCATGTATAAAGTGGAAATAATCATGGCACATATATTATGTAGTTACATGCAAAGCAGTTGACAGTACTTGGCCCCTGGCAAGCCTTCAATAAATATGAATTATGATTTGAGGTAAGCAAATTCTAAATCAGGATGTTTTGGTAGATGCTTCCCAGGAAATGCCTTATTACCTGAGTGCTGAACCAGTCCTGGTTCTCCTCTCTGCTGATTTTCATTGGTATGTGGCTCATCTGGCTAACATATCCAAACCAGGGACTTTCAAGAAGCCTTTTAGAGAATAAAAGGAGCATGTGATCAGTTGGGGAGTTTCAATTCTAATTGCTGGGCTTGCATAACCACTGGCAGAGCTCACTGGGCATTGGAGGAAATGGCAGTCACTCCAAGTTTCCAATAATATGGTGGTTATTTGTTTTCTTCTTTGGAGGCCTTTATATCTAGAGATGACACATTACACATCCAGTCACATGGCCTGCATTGTAGTCTAATGTACAGGAGCCATGCTCCTGAAGTTTTCTCTGGCATTGGTGAAAGACTCAAAAGATACCTAGGTAACTTAAGGACAAGCTTCCTAGGTGGATCAGTGGAAAAGAATACACCTGTTAAGGTAGGAGATGCGAGTTTGATCCTTGGGTTGGGAAGATCCCCTGGAGAAAGAAATGGCAACCCACTCCAGTATTCTTGCCTGTGAACGCCCAAGAACAGAAGAGTCTGGCAGGCTACAGTCCATGGGGTCCCAAAAGAGTTGGATGCGACTTAGTGACTAAAACAACTTAAGGATATATGCAATGTGATCAATAGCTTGGGTGTTGTCATCAGATAGAGCTGGGTTCAAGCTCTGATTTTTCACTGCCACTGGCCCTTATTTGCTCTATAACCTTGAGTAGGTTATTTAATTCTCTGAACTTTAGTTCTCTTATCAGAAAAATGAAGCTAATGCTATCTATATTACAGAGTTGTGCATGGATTGATTACATCAAATAAGAATGCATGTAAAGCATTTAGCAAAAATGCTTTAGCTAAAGCATTTAGCTTGAGACATAGTAGCTATACCGTTATTGTTATGGAGGATTTAGAATAATAATGCAAATGAATGAAGGAGGAATAAATTGGGAAGTTGAAGAAGGTTATTCAGTCTGAAGTCATTTAGGTGTTGGGAAAAATCTCTAGTCAAAAATAACTTTAAAAAATCCTGTACTTCCATTATCATTGGCAAGAATTATATCCAACTGGATTACAGTTTTAAGGGCTTCGTGATCAGGAAGACTACAGGTGACGTTTGAGCAACACACTGGTTCACTTAAATATGGATATTTTTTCAGGAAATATGTACAATATTATAAGATCCATGGTTGGTTGAATCTACTGGTGTGGAAACACAGATAGGGATAGCTGACAATGGGACCTGAATCTCTCTGAATTTTGGTAACCAAGGCAGGTCTAAGGCTCAGTCCCCCACAGATGCTGAGGGAATATTGTACTGCAATTGGTAATTAAGCAAGTGGGGGAAGAAAAAGGCAAGATTGGGCAAATTCATTTTCCAAGGAACTCATTCAACTATTTGAACTTTTTTTGCCCTGCATTTTCTTGGGAATGTTTCAGTTACAAGAATGCAGCCAGCTGTCATAATCTGCTGATCATTGCTAATCATAAATAAATCAGATAAGAAAGGTAAGAGGACCATCCAGGTAACTAAGAATATTCTTGTTTTCTTACTTGGTTAAATATATGAGCACCATGGTTCCAAAGATTCCATAGAAAGGACCAAATGTGATGAAATAGCGAATGTAAAAGCTGCTGACCCAGGCAATGTCCTGCAGAAAGAAGTGTTTGAAAGTTAAGCTAGTGAAAATAAAACTGGCTAAATCTCATATCCTGGTACTCAAGGAAGCTACATCTGGAAAGGATCAAGTGTTTACATTTCCTGTTTTCTACCAGTCTGATCTAGCTTTAAAGAAAGAATTGAGTTACTCACCTCCCAGTACCTTCTGAGGTACATCTCTTGCATGGATTCCAGGTTCAGATATACTGGCATGAAAAGGGGGGCCCCAACTGAAAACAAAAACAAAAACAAAGACAGAAGATGGTGAGCAGATGAGCAGATATGATTCCTGTGGAAGCTAGTGTGAGTTGATCTCCTTAACATGCTCCCCCTAGAATACTGCCCCTGAGAAGGGATGCAAGGTGGAGATCCACAACTGCATCCTAGGTGCTGCTGGGCTTTTAGAGTCTCTGAGGCTCAACCAGGACTTTGGTTCAAGCTCCCTTAAGGAGACTAGGGAAGCTTTGAAGATCTGAGTCATTCTTGATGAAGGCATCCTGGAAGGGCTTCTGCTATGAGCTTTCAAGTTTTCTCAAGGTCCCTGGAATCCTTCAATCCTTCACAATCCTTCGTGTTGGGCCCTGTCACAGTATGTTGAGGTGGCAGATACAGAGCAGGTATACTGAGTCTGGCCAGATAGTTATTTACCTGCCCTTCCCCAAGGACCAGTGAAGTTGCCTGGAGCACGTAGGAGTCATGTGGAGACCCTTCAGATTTTGACAACTCTCTCCTTGATCAAACTTTAGTCAGATGCTCTGAGTCCCCTTCCTGACTAGGCTTCAAACTTGACCTATACACTTTCAAAGTCTGTGAACTGTCAGCATAAATGATTTTGTCCACCCTACATACTAAGAGACTTGAACCAACAGTAGCAAAGTTTCTAAGAACAGCTCATGGCATGTCCTTGGGATGACCCTGACACCCTTAAAGTTCCTGCCTGAGAAACTTCAAGACTGTCCAAAGAGCTTACTGTTTGTTTAAGCCAAAACCTGACTGTAGGCTTCTGACCTCTGTTTTCTTAGATCATTTGTTAGAAAACTTAAAATTGTAAAGTTCTTTCTCTGTCCTTCTGAGATGGATCTTGCCCGACCCAGAGATGTCTTTCTCAAGGATTGGGAGTCATCCCTTTGAAATGTAATCATTAAGAATTCAGCTCTTTACCCTCTTTTATCAAGGAGCTGGACTTGATAAGCATGGGTTACAAGAAGCTGATGGCTTAATCACAAGACCAGTTTCACCTCCCTTTAACCTCTTTCAGTAATTTCCTTTAGCATACCCATATGTTTTTTTTAAAAAAAGTCTCCCACCTTTTTCTCACCAGAGTTGACCTCAGTCTATATTGATGTTCCTTTTCCCGACTACAGATGCTTGAATCAAAGCTGTCTTGCTTCCTTTTCCAAATGTCCAGCCCTATTTCTCTTTGAGAGACTGAGTATGATTCATTTATACCTGACATCCTAAGATGAAGATATTTGAAAGGAAAGGACAAAATGAAATAGCTCCTGAAGATCGTGTGTTTTGTGAACTGGGCATTCTGCTGTGAATCTGCATTCTGCTGTGAATATACCATTGATTCATTCCTCCTAAGTTAAGGTTGTATTGTTGAGCTATACATAGGAGGAGAGTTCAGACAAGAGACTGCAACGGATTTTTCTAATGTGAATGCACATATCTCTAGGCTGAGGATCAGTTACCTTTCAAACTGGGGCACCAGTGTCCTCATTACTCTTTTTGGTCATGCAAGAGAAGGACTACTTTAAGATAGGTATGCAGAATTCTAGCAGTGGAAGAGGTAGCAGTGGGTGTTGGTTCCCATGTTGCATAAAAATGGGCCCATAGGCCATCCTGGTCAGACATGTGACAGATGACCTCTGCTGACTAACATTTGGGCAAATCAGATCATCTGCAACAGTTTTTCAGCATTAGCCCTATTGGCATTTTCAGACCAAATAATTCTTTGTCGTTCAAAGTTGTCCTGTGTATTGTAAGATATTTACAATATCTTATAGTAGCATCCTTGGCTTCTGCCACCCAGATGTCAGCACTGTCCCTCCCTCCTTATCATGCTAACCAAGAAGTATCTAGAGTGTGTCAACTGTCCCACTGGGGCAACAGTGCTACTAGCTGAGAACCACTGATTTATAGGGAATGTTTGGAAGCTACCCTAATTTAGGCTTATTTTCCAAATATGTAGGCATATTTTAGATGAACAATTTTGGGGTTCCACTAAGCCTATCTTTGTGAACTATCATGAACTTGACTTGGCTAAAAGCAAAGTGTTTTTGCTTCTGACTTTTTTTTTTTTTATTGGTATTAGCATTATCCAGCTATCCTATTTTCTCTCAAGCCTACACTAACATTCAGTCCCATTTTATTTGTAAAATGTATGTATGTCTCTGTCCACTAAAGTGTCTTCCACAGCTGTATGTAAGCCATGGGGAACAGTTAACTTTCTTCCACACAGAAACTCTATAGGTAACTTTTATTTTTGAGACTACTTTTTCTGGCATCTATTATCAGTATTTTCCTATTTTTCCTCCCTACCAAATACCACTGTCCTTTTCTTCTTGATAGTATTTAGTTTATCCAGGATGAGAATCAGAGATACCAGGCCCCTTTGATTGGCATCCTGCTTCCCATCCTTCTTGGAAGATCTCCATCCCTGCCTAGTAGCCAGAGTGATGAGATGCCTGTTAAGAATGCCTAATTGCTTTTCTATTTTCTTTTTCATATTTCAAATAGTAAAAGGAGTAAGGCAAGGCTGTATATTGTCACCCTGCCTATTTAACTTATATGCAGAGTACATCATGAGAAGTGCTGGGCTGGAAGAACCACAAGCTAGAATCAAGATTGCTGGGAGAAATATCAATAACCTCAGATATGCAGATGACACCACCTTTATGGCAGAAAGTGAAGAACTAAAGAGCCTCTTGATGAAAGTGAAAGAGGAGAGTGAAAAACTTGGCTTAAAGCTCAACATTCAGAAAACTAAGATCATGGCATCTGGTCCCATCACTTCATGGCAAGTAGATGGAAAAACAGTGGAAACAGTGGCAAATTTTATTTTTTTGGGGCTCCAAAATCACTGCAGATGGTGACTGCAGCCATGAAGTTAAAAGCCACTTACTCCTTGGAAGGAAAGTTATGACCAACCTAGACAGCATATTAAAAAGCAGAGACATTACTTTGCCAACAAAGGTCCATCTAGTCAAGACTATGGTTTTTCCAGTGGTCATGTATGTATGTGAGAGTTGGACTATAAGGAAAGCTGAGCACTGAAGAATTGATGATTTTGAACTGTGGTGTTGGAGAAGACTGGAGAGTCCCTTGGACTGCAAGGAGATCCAACCAGTCCATCCTAAAAGAGATCAGTCCTGAGTGTTCATTGGAAGGACTGATGTTGAAACTGAAACTCCAATACTTTGGACACCTGATGCAAAGAACTGACTCATTTGAAAAGACCCTGATGCTGGAAAAGATTGAAGGCGGGAGAAGAAGGGGACAACAGAGAATGAGATGGTTGGATGGCATTACTGACTCAATGGACATGAGTTTTAGTAAACTCCAGGAGTTGGACAGGGAGGCCTGGCGTGCTTCAGTCCATGGGGTTGCAAAGAGTTGGACATGACTGAGCGACTGAACTAACTTTCATATATCACCTCCCTAAGTCAAAAATAAAACCTGCTGCTTTTCTCAGGTACAGTAAGATGTTGACTGGTCTCTGTGGAAGGATCCCATCCTTCTGGCTTGACGACTGTTTGCTTCAGGGAAACGGGATGAAAAGAAATGTGGTTCCCTGGTGACTCACCCATGTAGAAGTACAGGTGCTGCTTCTCGTAGTCAATGTATTTGATTTTGTTCTTGCCATGCTGAATGAAGAGAGAATAAAACTAAAATAAGAGACAATATCTACTTCTGGTCATTATATTCAAGGTTGTGTGTATTTGTGTAAATTCTCTATAGAAAGTGCAATCTAGTCAGAGTTCACTGTCAAAATTAAAGTGCTAGAAAACCAGAACTGAAGACTGTGGTGTCTTTTCCTTTATTTAAAGTGGGCAGTTCTTGCATGGATGCTTTATTCTATTTGACTACAGGGATTGTGGTCTTCTATTTTTATTATTCCCTTGGAAGTCATTTTGAAAATTTTGTCCTTATGTGAAGTAGTGATGGAAAAGACACATTTATGATAAATTTCCAAGCTCTTCTTCAACCAATGTACATAGAATTCTGCTTGCATCTCAGTCTGCATCTCCATTCATCCATTCAATATATATTTATTGAATGGTCATATGAAAAAGGCATGACCCCTAGTGTATGCATCATCATTCATCCTCTGTGTTTCCACTGTGGATCTTATGCTGTGATTTCCTCATTTTAAGGCATGATGATTTTATATATATATAATCATATTACTGGGAATTTGAGTCATTTTCTAGAGGCCGTCTTAAATAATTAGGCTGTGCCCAATGCATAAAGACAGCAAATATTTTGAGAGGAACCATGTATGAGTGTATTTCCCTTACCTAGAAGATACTTAGTAAGCATTTAGTTGAAAGAATAGATGAATGAGTGATAATTCACACCTCTTCCATAGTTTTAATATATGTACACACAGTAACAACACTATGAACAGTGTTCAATTTTTACTTTCCCTATTCTTCCCTTTACATATAGATTTCTTCTCTTATTGCATATTAAACTTGATTCTTCTTTTTCTTACTGTGATAAATGAAAAGAAATGTCATGGTGATAAGGTAATAGTAGTTATTTGCAGTTTCTCCCAAGCTTCTGGATAGTTAAGTAGTAGGAAACATGGAAAAGGGAGTGGGTGAGAAGTTTTGCAGAGTTAACAAACATAGGTGAAGGGTTGATTTTTGAGTATCACCCCAAAGGAGAAGTCTAACTCTCCCAGAATGTGAGCATAGGACTTTGCACCTAGAAGATTTAATTAATGGTTGTTGAAGGAATGAATGTTTGAAGAAAGTAGTAGAAAGATTGACAGTAAAATGGGAAGAACAGAAACATTTAGGGCTTATCAGAACAATTTTGTTATGAAACAGCTGAATTATACAGTTTAAATATTTCTAAGTGATATAGAGTCACTTCGAAACTTTAATACACAGAAAGCTAAGGCTCTAGGGATTTGTCTCTAGATTGATGGAGAGGTGATGTTTCAAGAATGCAGTCTCCATTATCTGTGAAGAAGCAGCATGTGAACTGGATACAGTTCTACAGAAGGCACTTCTGGAGGGGTCAGGGGTCATGAACTCCAGTGAGACAAATCTCCATTGCTGTAAGGGAATGAGGAGAGAAGTCAAAATGTCATAAGTTTAGTGGTCAGCCTAGGAATTCACAGATATCAGAGTTCTGACTTGTTTGTGGAGTCATTGTGAAGAACAACTGACTGAAGACCACAGTCATGTTTTTGTTTTTTGTTTTTCCTTTAAATCTATGAAAGAAACTTTTTTCTTAATTGGAAGAAGGTTGTCTTCCCAAACTGGAAAAACCTATTTTCAGAAAGTTGCACCATTCTGGTTACCACAAAGTCGAGGCAGCAACTGACTAAGCTACACTCTTTTGTTTTATGAAAACTAAATTCTTCCAGAAGGAGATAGAGCTTCTTCTTAAGCACCTGACTCTCAGGATCCATCATTTCCCCTTGAGGAAAGATACCTTACTATGGTTATCCTTACACTTCTATGTTGAAAGAAGACTCTTTTCTAAAAAAACATGGTAATAATCCTTATATGCTGATTTTTAAGTTGAGGTTAAAAAAAATTCAATAGCTGAGACATTCTGGAGTTTGCCTTTCTTTGCTTAAGAAGTCTGAATTAGAAGCAAGGTCACTAAGTGTCTTATGAGTTTCATGTATAAATGAACCAAAATGAACCTAAACTAAAAATAACAGCTTAGTTTCTTCTAGCAGCTAGAATTAGTTGATGTAATTAGATATTTAGATATTTGTGTTTTAGCACTTGTTGAAGCTACTGCCATGTCTTCTGTGAATGAGTTGGACTGAATGATCTTTAAGGTCACAGAGTCATTCACTCTGCATCTTCTTCTATTCTTAGAACCCCAGATTCAGTTATTTCAAATCTATATCCTGGACTTAAAAGAAGAAGAGATGCTCTGAAAGCGTGCTTGAAGCCAGAACCTTCAGCCTGTTCTCCCCAAGACAAGGGTGTAGAGCTTTCCAAGAACCACTTTCTGGAACATTTTCCAGTGCTCAGGATTTCTAAACATACCTCAACAGGTGTCAAATCTCCAACAATAAAAAGTGGGCCTACATCAATATCTGGGTCTTTGGTGTCGATGTTTGTTTTTACATGGTGTTGGAAGTGTCGGTTATTCCACCATTTTGTAGACAGGCCCTGAGGAGAAGAGAGCGTTTATTAGCTGCAAGATTTCTCACCTGAAATATCACTCACTATCAGAGTCTTCTGCCTGCATCTCAAAAGTCAAAATAAGATATTGACTCCTTGAAATTGCCACCCCCGCCCCCACCACCACTTGGTCACAGACTGATTCATTGGATATAGGCTCTAAAAGTCTATGAACAAAAAATTACCTGATCCAGGAACACAAAATTAGGTTAAAACAACTCCTGATAAGGAAGAAGAATAAAAATCTGTTGAAATGAAATGTTATTTCATTCTCACTTAAAAAAGATATATGAATATAAGTAGGGAAGAAATTATTCTTATTTTACAAATAAAGAAACATCAGTTCCAAGACTTTAATTATGGCACACACAAAAAAAGTGGCCCCAGGAATCCTACTTCAATGAATATTTTAAAGAAGCATAGATCTGAAATCATCTCCTAGGTGGGCTTGCCTCAGATCATTGCATGTTCAAGGCTCTCATAAAGCATAAATGAGAATAAAGATATTCATATCTGAAGACATACTAATCTGATTAGGCTGTTTGAGATTTTTCTCTCTTTCAGTGAAAACCTGAAGGTTTTAATAGAGCAAAGAATTTGGAAACTCATCAACCTAGTTTCATCCACTGGATGTACAAATACTGCTGTGTGTTTGGGCAAATTATCCAACCTATGAGGTTCAATTTCATCTTTAGTGAATATAATATAATGACATTTATATCTATGGGTTATTTGAGGAGACATGAAATGCTGCAGGTAGAATGTTGTCATGTTGACATACTCCATTTCTCCTCTCTTCCCCTATTACATTAATCATTTATGGAAGAATAAGCAGTAATCAGAGTTTTTATTGTGTATTTGATATCTCTCAATAACTGGTGTTTTAGATCTGCACTATTCAATATAGTAGCCATTAACCACATGTGGCTACTGAGCACTTAAAATGTGACCAGTTAAATTAAGGTGGACTTTGTAAGTGTATAATGCATAACACATACTGGATTCGAAGCCTCAGAATAAAAAAAGGAAGTGTAAAATATATTAATTTCTATACTGATTACATGTTGAAATGAAAATGTTTTTAATATGTGTGGGCATCATAAAGTTACCTTTTAAAATGTGGCTATTAGAAAATTTAAAATGACTCATGCCATTTTAATGTGGCTTGCATTACATTACTGTTGGACTCCGCTGGCTTAGACCCTGTACATCTATGGGGAAACTAAACTAAACATGAGGGAAGGGGGTTGAGTTTGTTTGAAAATCTGTAGGCATTAGCACTGCCTCTCCATAGTCTTTGTTGCAGAGACCTCTCTTAGCAAACCCCTCTGACCCCATCCATCAGGAGGGATATTATTTCCTTACCTTGCATACTCCCTAACACCCTTACTGTGGAATCTCTCCCACCACCTCGGGTCTCTCTTCTGAATCTCAGTCTTGCAAGAGCAATCACTTTCCATACATTTCGTTTTGGGAATCATAAACTCAACAGGTACTCGTCAAAGTCCTGGGACTCCACTGCTCTCTATAATTCTCTCATCAAATTGCATACCACCGACTCACTCTTACAGTTGGACACTCATTATTCACCCATTCATTATTTGTTTTAAAGTATGTCTATGTGTCAGATACCAAGCCAGGAATCTGGAACAGAAAGGTAGCTATGATAAAATGGCGTTCCCACACTGTGAAACATACAGTCTAACAGGAGCAGTAGACAGTTACACACGGACACTGTGAAAAGAAATTGTTCTCTGTTTCAATGTAAACCTTTTAGTCAATGACCATCTGTGGAAACTGGTAATACGAAAGATAAGTTTTGATTCATGATAGACCAGGTAGCATATCTTTACAGCTCAAGGTCCTGGAGCTTAGAACAGTGGTCAGGGTAACAACTATCAGTATGCTGTAAAAGTAGCCAGCTTCACCCTGGCCCCTCTTTCTGGAAGCTGCAATTACCAGAGACAAGGGAGAGAACGATCAGTGGGGAAGTGAGGATTATTAGCTGCATGCAAAATAGGTTTCCTCTGCACAAATTCTGACACAGGAACCATTCTAAATCATTCCTCATTTCCAAGTTATATCCTTTCTGGGTGCAATACAAAGTATCCAGGCTTTGTACTGAAACGATCCTGAATTTAAATTCATTCTACTAGGTGTTGCCTTGGACAGTTTCCTCATCTATAAAATGGACAACATTATGGAAAGGATTGTTGGAAATAACATGCTTGACACTTCCCCCGTTAAAAATATTTTGGGATTTAGCCATGGAAATAGCAAGGAAATTTTTAACTTCAAATATTCTGCCTCTTTATCTCTATAATAATACTTGCTCCTCATAGTTTTCAAAGTATGCATACTGGGTTTGGGTTAAAAATATGCTCTGAGGAGTTCTTTCTGATTTTAGAACTGCACAGAAGTCTAAAACATATGCAGATATTTTGTGGGCTCTTTTATTGTGCAAACACTGCAAAGACCAGAACATGTATATTGTTGCACAGCAAGTGAATGAAAATTCCAGAGAATCTCACTATCTGTGCCTTTTCAAGGGGAAAAGTATATTGACATAAAATCCAGTTTTGAAATTAATAATTGTGATACATGTATAAAGTGAGGATGTTGCTGTTTATGTTATACTTTTGTTACCTCCTTCCTGGCCACAGGTAATTTTCTCTCCTGAACAAAGTTGAACCCTATATTCAGTTTGCTTATAAATCCTTGGTTTTGCCTGCAAAAAGGCTGAGTACACATGATTTTCTTTTTGAACAATTTTCCCTTTACTGATTCTGTTCATGAATCATCAAGGTTATATTTATTTCAACTAGTACAAATTGTTTCTGAAGACATAGTTTATAGAAAGCTATGTACAGATTTCCCCTTCATGGATTACAGCCTTGTTGTGGCGAAGGGGCTTGCAAAACTCAATGGATCTATGAGCCATACTGTGCAGGGCCATCCAAGATAGATGGGTTATGGAGAAGAGTTCTGACAAAACATGGTCCAGTGGAGGAGGGGATGGCACACCACTCCAGTATTCTTTCCTTGAAAACTCCATGAACAGTATGAAAAGGCAAAAAGCTATGACACTGTAAGATGAGACCCCCAGGTTGGGAGATGTCCAATATGCTACTGAGGAGGAGCAGAGGAATAACTCCGGAGAGAATTAACAGGCTTGATGAATGTGGAAGCAAGGCTCAGCTGTGGATGTGTCTGGTGGTACATGTAAAGACCAATGCTGTAAAGAACATTGCGACTCCATGAACTGTATCCTGCAGGCTCCTCTGTCCATGGAATTCTCCAGGCAAGATTACTGAAGTAAGTTGTCATGCCCTTCTCCAGGGGATCTTCCCAGGTTCAGTCTCGAGGATCGAACCTGGGTCTCCTGCAATGCAGACAGATTCATTACTATGAGCCACTTGGGAAGCCTACAACATTGTGTAGGAACCTCAACTGTTAGATCCATGAATGAATCAAAGTAAATTGAATGTGGTCAAGCAAGAGATGGCAAGAGTGAATATGGACATCTTCTGGGGAAGATATCATCAATCTCAGATATGCAGATGATACCACTGTAATGGCAGAAAACAAAGAAGATCTAAAGAGCCTCTTGATGACTGTAAAAGAACAGATTGAAAAAGCTGTCTTAAAACTCAACATTAAAAAAACTAAGATCATGGCATCCAGCCCCATCCCTTCATGGCAAATAGATGGGAGAAAAGTTGAAAGAGGGACAGAATTTATTTTCTTGGGCTCCAAAATCACTATGGAGGGTGACTGCAGTCATGAAATTAAAAGAACCTTGCTCCTTGGAAGGAAAGCTGTGACAAACCTAGACAGCATATTAAAAAGCAGAGACAACACTTTGTTGACAAAAGTTTGTAGAGTCAAAGCTATGGTTTTTCCAGTAGTCATCTATAGATGTGAGAGTTGGAACATAAAGAAGGCTGAGCATGGAAAAATTGATGTTTTCAAATTGTGGTGGTGAAGAAGACTCTTGAGAATCCCTTGGACTGTAAGGAGATCAAACCGGTCAATCCTAAAAGAAATAAACCCTGTCTATTTATTGAAATGACTGACACTGAAGCTCCAATACTTTGACCACCTGATGTGAAGAGATGACTCACTGGAAAAGACCCTGATTCTGGGAATTATTGAAGGCAAGAGGAGAAGAGGGTGACAGAGGATGAAATGGTTGGATGGCATCACTGACTCACTGGACATGAGTTTGAGCAAACTCTGGCAGAGAGTTAAGGGTAGGGAAGCCTGGCGTGCTGCGTACCATGGGGTCACAAAGAGTTAGATAGTACTTAGGGATTGAACAACTACAACAATGTAGAAATTTGAGCCAATGTAAAGCAGTGATTTTTTTAAAAAGCACCACCAAGTGTGGAACTGATTTGAAATATTGCATTTACTGGCACCACATCAACTGCATCTTCAGGGCAACTGAGTCTCACCTTTCCTCTTATTACTCAGAACAGGGGTGAGAAACTGCAGGCATCCATAAACTGAGACTCACAACAACATAATCATCTCAGCTTTTATTCTGTGGTAAAGATTTCCAAGTGAATCCAAAACACTTCATACATCTAAGACTGGTGGAGAGAAGGCAGAATAGTGTGCCTGCAAGAATTTTCTGGTTAAATGTACCATGTCATATAAAATTACAATATTATTATTCACTCTAACCATTTTGAAGACAGACCTAGTTCTCATATGAATCCAGATCCAATTCTGTGTGATTCAGTCTACTTAAGCTTCAATTTTCTCAACTGGAAACTGTGTAGATAAGATGATGGTTCTAAGTATGTTCCAACTCAATATAAACTGTCTGTGTTAAAGGAAAACAGTCTCTGAATCATGACTTATGAGTTTTTTCTAAAACAACCTGGCTTGTGTACAAAGATTTGACTTATTGGAAGGCTGAAGGGTATTTCCCCCTTTCTGGGCCAGAGAATATAGTCACCTAAATCTAGAATGTCATAGAAAAGCTGAGATCCAGTTTAACTCCTAATATTAGAGATGAGAACACTGAGGGCCAGAGATAGAATCTGACTTAATTCACGGCTGTGCAGTGAGCATTATCAGCACCAGGGCTAAAACCGACTCTCATCAGTCGTTGAGCTGTTACCTAGGTTTATTCATCAGTTGGTCCGTCCATCCATCATTCCATCCCTTCCTTCCTTCACTCAACAAATGCTTATGAAAGGTCTACTGCATGCCAGGCACTCTGCTAAGTGCTGCATTGCAGGGGTGCGTAGGGCGGTGTGCCAGTCCTCCTGGAGCAGATGTGAGGGGGATAAGACCAATTGCCCTCATTGCCATCTGCTTATTCTAGCAGACTGAGTTTGCAACCCTCAACTCTTGAACAGAGTCTTCTGACCTTTCTTGGTTACTCTTTCTCCTTATTTTTATCTATTCTTCTGCATCTTTTCCTTTAATTCTTCATAACCCTTCCTGGACTAATCAGGATTGCTGGATTCACCTAGCTTCCCATTAGTACATATACAGACTCTTTCTAAGAATATTCCTACTTATGACTTTGCAGGGCACATCTTCTCCTGAGAGGTGGTTCCTTAATGAGTACCAGGGATTGGGCCAAATACTTATTGGTTAGAAGCAACACTGGAACTTCTTAAATAAAAATAAACCTTTCCTCCTAAACATTTAAAATTTAATTTTAGCATATATGCTATAGTGTTTGTGTGTTTGTGTGTGTGTGTGTGTATACATCTAGTACCTACATTGTTAGGATATTTACACTTATTTGCGAGGTGTGAACAAACATTTTTGCTGTTATAAGTGCACAGCCAGACACACTTGGAAACCACTGCTTACAAAAATGACTTTCACAAATCTCATCATGCTCCTGGAACATTCTGTACCTTGAGATGACTCATCACAAATTTTTGCATCAGGTGGTTCCACTTGGACTTCTTAAATATGGAAAGGTGTCCCATGTCATGTTGCAGAAACATACTCTGAGCCTAGAAGAGACAGGGCTGCTGTCAGAGATAGTGACAAGGTAAGAAGAAAGTAGTAAGTGAGCCTGCTGGCAGATTTGGGAATCCATGAGAACAGTGGGAGATCTCATCTGACCTCAAGCCAAGTGTGTATCTATCACACTTGCTGAGTTCTTTCCCATCTCTGCCTAGAATGCTCTTCTCTCCACTGTCAGAAATGTCCAGGGTGGATTGGAAGGAGGATGCCTTTGGAGTCAGGCTGACTAGGGCTCTGAACTGTCCTTCGCCACTTTACAAGTTGTAAAACTCTTGGCAAGTTACTCATTAGCTCTAAACTCAGTTCGTCATCCAATGTGCTGTGCTGTGTTTAGTCGCTCAGTTGTGTCCGACTCTTTGTGACCCCATGGGCTATAGCCCACCAGGCTCCTCTGTCCATGGGTATTCTCCAGGTGAGAATACTGGTTTGCCATGCCCTCCTCCAGGGGATCTTCCCAACCCAGGGATCGAATCCAGGTCTCTCGCATTGCAGGTGGATTCCTTACCACCTGAACCACCAGGGAAGCCCATGAGTAAGGATTATAATACTGTACTCACTGGGGTGTCATAGAGCTAAAACACATGTAAAGTTACCGCTAATACTAAGAACCCAAACAAATGTTTGTTTCCTTTCTTGTTTCCAAAAGTGGCTTTTCAAGCAATAAAGCAGGTTGGCTTTTCAAGAAAAAGAAATTGACCTATGAAGTTTTGGTATTAACATTGATGTCATTTCTCTATGAAATCATCCCCAGTTGCCCCAGTTAGAATTAATGCCTGTTTCTGCTTAAACAGCACATGCTTGTTTCTTTCCCTTCTGCCTTGTATCCAGTCTAGATATCTAAATGACCAGCTCCCCCACTGGATGACTGTTTCCCAAGGGCAGCGTCAGGTGCATTTCCTTTTCTGTCCACAATACAGTATTGGGCTTATCTTCAGAGACCTGAAGTAGATATGTGCTTCATTCAACAAGGATTTATCAACTGCCCTGCTACACACCAGTTGCTGATTGCCATTTCTGGCAGAATCTACATGATTCTATTATCATGTAATAAGATGTAGTCTCTGCTCTTCATAGTCTGGTGTATTAATAAATGTTGGTGGGAATGTGGCTTTTGGTTAGGCTCTCTTAGGGAATTTTTTTAAAAACATATCTAGCTTCTTTTTAAAAGAATTTTTACTGTGAAACACATTATGTGTAAGTAGTGACTAAATATAAAGGTAAAAATATGTTGTGTATGCATATAGTCTTTAATAAAATCATTGAACAATCATAAAAAATGTTGGTTGGTAAATAAATGAAAAGTAAAGATGAGTGTTTCGTGTCTGGGAGCAGAACTTCAGTTACTGACACTTTGTGGATAAAACTGGGCAAAGAGTAGTAACTGACATGAATATTTACCACATGCCAGTCTCTGTGCTAGGTACACTACAGAGTAACTTGTTTAGTCCTTCTCAGAATATTTCCATAAGAAAATTGTTACCCCATGTTACAGAAAACAGAACTGGTGCCCAGAGTGGTTTGGTAGCTTGCTGGTGTCAGACACTGATAAGTAACTTGCCAGGAAGTGCCAGGCAGCTGCTGACACCAGCATAAAGAGAAGAAAAATTTCTGCGGCTTCCCATGAAGTAACAGCCGAGGCTTATGATACTGACTTACCTGAGCAACTGTGAGAAGACAGGAAATGAATATTGTGATAAGCCAACCACTGCCAAAATGCCACACTATTACCCAAGCCAGGGCTTCCAAAATCAAGATCTGGGCAAGGTGAAGGAAGAAGAACCCCAGGTTGGCTTTGAACATATTCATGGTCTCTAATGTCCTCCGCAGTTCTTGGAAATCTTCCACCAACTGGGACTGTGAGATAAACATGCAAGAAAGAAATTAGTTCCTTCAGCGGAGAGGGAGCACAGATGAACATAATTATTAATCTATTTTATCAATGTATAATGCCTTAATTTTAAGAATAAACATTTATTTAATAAATAAAATTAAGCATAATTTAACCAAAAAAAGTGAAACCTAAAAAAAAATTAGCAAAAAGCTAAATGCTTAAAACAAGTTATGATAATTTTTTTTTTTTTTCTGGAGAAGAGACAGATGAGTAGTGATTTGTAAACTGTCCTCAAATGGTTATAGGACATATAATTTACCTTTTTTTGTGTGGATGGGGAAGTTCAGTGAACAGATACATAACTCTAACAATTCTCTTTTTAACTGATTAATTAAAAAAATTCTTGATGAAGATCATTTCTTTTGAAGTCTTTATTGAATTTGTGGCAATATTGCTTTTTATTTATTTATTTATTTATTTATTTTTTGCTGTGAGGCGTGTGCGATCTTGGTTCCCTGACAAGGGATCAAACCTGCATCCCTTGCATTGAAAGAAGAAGTCTTAATGACTGCGCTGCTAGGGAATCCCCCGAAAAGTAGTTTTCTACTTTTCAAAACAAAGAGTTTTATTGATATGTAGGTGATGAACAATGTTGCATTGGTCTCACGTATACAGCAAATGATACATATGTGTGTATATATATACATGTTGTTTCTTCAGAATCTATTCCATTGTAGACCATTATGAGATACTGAACATAGATCCCTGCCAAACAGTTGGTCCTTGTTGCTTGTCTGTTTTATATGTAGAAGTGTGTATTTATTAATAATAGTTGTCTTTTTAAATCAATGTGTTGTTTGATCTCTGATCATACTTTCGGGATCTTTGCTATCTATACAGATCTCTGTTACTTTCTATGTTATCAGCTATTTAGCGTGTGCAAAAGACTCCTTTAGGAAAGATAGAGTTCACTTAGATGAGCTCAAAGGATGAATTTCCTGTGAGATGCTCAGAAGCCCTACAGGAATGATACAGGGTCTCCTGTGGTATTAGCGTGTGTGTCCATTGGTTGGAGGAGTCCTGATTCTGTGTACAAGTACTGTGCTTATGTATGTACGTCAAGTACTAGCACTGATTTACGAACTTGCACGTACTCGAGAGTCAGTGAAAGGCCTGGGAAGAAATATCTCCTTAGCTTAATAACTATAATGTGCTCAAAACTCAGACTGTTGAGAAAGTGACCAGGGTATAAGAATGAAAACTTGATTGTTCAGATGTAAAAGAGAAGAGAAATTTGAAATAATCATAAAAAAGAGCTATGAGCATAATCCTAGAAGCAAGAAAATTCATTTCAAAATTCACTGATAAAACTTTTAAATGATCCAATGCCTGGGAAAGGTCTGGATGGGCTCATCTCTAGAGGCCCAATGAACATCAGATTCTTGCAGCCATAGATAACTTTAATAGATCACACAAATGTGCTAGTCCACAAAAGAGTCTGAAATAGTGTACTTGGGTACAAAAATCAAAAATGAAAGATGCTCTCTGTTCATTTCCAAGGGAAACCGTTCATATCAGAGTAACGCAAGTCTGAGCTCTGATCACTAATGCTGAAGAAGCTGAAGTTGGATGGTTCTCTGAAGACCTACAAGACCTGCTAGAACTAACACCAAGAAAAGATGTCCTTTTCATCATCAGTTCAGTTCAGTGGCTCAGTCGTGCAACCAAATGGACTGCTGCAGGCTAGGCCTCCCTGTCCATCACCAACTCCCGGAGCTTACACAAACTCATGTCCACTTAGGTCGTGATTCCATCCAACCATCTCATCCTCTGTCATCCCCTTCTCCTCCCACATTCAATCTATCCCAGCATCAGGGTCTTTGCAAATGAGTCAGTTCTTTGCATCAGGTGGCCAAAGTATTGCAGTTTCAGCTTCAGCATCAGTCCTTCCAATGAATATTCAGGACTGATCTCCTTTAGGATGGACTGGTTGGATCTCCTTGCAGTCCAAGGGACTCTCAAGATTCTTCTCCAACACCACAGTTCAAAAGCATCATTTCTTCAGTGCTTAGTTTTCTTTCATCCTAAGGGATTAAAATGCAAAAGTAGGAAGTCAAAAGGTACCTGGAGTAACAGGCAAGCATGGCCTTGGAGTACAAAGTGAATCTGGGCAGATGCTAACAGAGTTTTGTGAAGAGAACACACTGGTCATAACAAACACCCTCTTCCAACAACATAATAGATGACTCTACACATGGACATTACCAGATGGTCAATACCGAAATCAGATTGATTATATTCTTTGCAGCCAAAGATAGAGAAGCTCTATACATCAGCAAAAACAAGACCGGGAGCTGATTATGGCTCAGATCATGAAGTCCTTATTGCCAAATTCAGACTTAAATTGAAGAAAGTAGGGAAAACCACTAGGCCATTCAGGTGTGAACTTGCAGTTATACAGTGGAAGTGAGAAATAGATTCAAGGGATAAGATCTGATAGACAGTGCCTGAAGAACTATGGACAGAGGTTCATAACATTGTACTGGAGGTGGTGATCAAAATCATCCCCAAGGAAAAAAAATGCAAAACGGCAAAGTGAAGCCTGAAGAGGTCTTACAAATAGCTGAGAAAAGAAGAGAAGTGAAAGGCAAAGGAGAAAAAGAAAGATATACCTACCTGAATGCAGAGTTCCAGAGAATAGCAGGGAGAGATAAGAAAGCCTTCCTCAGCAATCAATGCAAAGACATAGAGGAAAACAATAGAATGGAAAAGGCTGGAGATCTCTTCAAGAAAATTAGATATACCAAGGGAAAATTTCATACAAAGATGGGCTCAATATAAGGGACAGAAATGATATGGACGTAACAGAAGCAGAAGATATCAAGAAGAGGTGGCAAGAATACACAGAAGAACTGTACAAAAAAGATCTTAATGAACCAGATAACCACGATGGTGTTGTGATCACTCACCTACAGCCATACATGCAGGAGTGTGCAGTCAAGTGGGCCTTAGGAAGCATCACTACCAACAAAGGTAGCAGAAGTGATAGAATTCCAGCTGAGCTATTTCAAATCCTAAAAGATGATGCTGTTAAAGTGCTGCATTTAATATGCCAGCAAATTTGGGAAACTCAGCAGTGGCCACAGGACTTGAAAAATCAATTTTCATTCTAATCCTAAAGAAAGGCAATGCCAAAGGATGTTCAAACTTCTGCACAATTGCAATCATTCCACACGCTAACAAAGTAATGCTTAAAATTCTCCAAGGAGGCTTCAACAGTACATGAACCGAGAACATCCAGATGTTCAAGTTGGGTTTAGAAGAGGCAGAGGAAGCAGAAATCAAATTGCTAACATCTGTTGGATCATAGAGAAAGCAAAGGAATTCCAAAAGACATCTACTTCTGCTTCACTGACAATGCTAAAGCCTTTAACCACGTGGATCACAAAAAACTGGAAAATTCTTCAATAGCTGGGAATACCAGAGCACCTTACCTACCTCCTGAGCAACCTGTATGCAGGCCAAGAAGCAACAATTAGAACTGGACATGGAACAATGGAGTGTTTCCAAATTGGGAAAGGAGTACATCAAGGCTGTGTTTTGTCACCCTGCTTATTTAACTTCTATGCAGAGTGCATAATGAAAAATGTTGGGCTGGATGAAGCAGAAGCTAGAATCAAGATTGCCAGGAGAAATATCAATAACCTCAAATATGCAGATGACACCACCCTTATGGCAGAAAGTGAACAGGAACTAAAGAGCCTCTTGATGAAGGTGAAAATGAGAGTGAAAAAGCTGGTTTAAAATGCAACATTCAAAAATGAAGATAATGGCAACCAGTCCCATGATTTCATGACAAACAGATGGGGTAAACAATTAAAATAATGACAGACTTTACTTTCTTGGGCTCCAAAATCACTGCAGATTGTGACTGCAGCCATGGAACTAAACTTTGCTTGCTCCTTGGAAGAAAAGCAGTGACAAACCTAGACAACATATTAAAAAGCAGAGACATTACTTTGCCAACAAATGTTTGTCTAGTGAAAGCTATGGTTTTTCCTGTAGTCATGTTTGGATGTGAGAATTGGACTATAAAGAAGTTTGAGCACCGAAGAATTGATGGTTTTGAACTGTGGTGTTGGAGAAGACTCTTGAGAGTCTCTTGGACAGCAAGGAGATCAAACCAGTCCATCCTAAAGGAAATCAGTCCTGAATATCCATTGGAAGGGCTGATGTTGAAGCTGCAGTTCCAAATTTGGCCACCTAATAGGAAGAGCTGACTCATTTGAAAAGACCCTGATGCTGGGAAAGATTGAAGGCACAAGGAGAAGGGGATGACAGGGAATGAGATGGCTGGATGGGCATCACTGACTCAATGGATATGAGTTTGAACAAGCTCCGGGAAATGGTGAAGGACAGGGAAGCCTGCTGTGCTGCAGTCCATGAGGTCACAATGAGTCACACAACCTAGTGACTGAACAATAGTAACAGAGCATTTCTGTGATTTTACCATCACGTTCACTGTACTGTTGGGGTCACTAAGCCCAGAAGGGTGGTTAATGTGAAATCCTCCACAAGTGATGGAAGCTGGACTTAAGCCTGTACTTCCTGACTTTCAGTTCTGTGCTCAAACACTAATTGTCTACATACATATCTCTGGGTAATCACAGATGCACAAAGAAAATTCATATCAGATCTTTGCCTTCAGGGATCAGCACTGTTTTAGATAATAATTATAGCTCTCAGCCATGAATGGGATTATCTTTTCCTTAGAGAAAATATTTAGGAAAAACAACTAAACTCTGCACCATTTCCTCTTTTTAGCCTAGGGCATCCTGCCCTAAATGATTCTGTAAATTTAGAGGCTTGTAAATTACTTGTGTGCCTGTTGAGTTTATGATAATTACAGTATCTAAAGTTTATTGGACACTTGCTACATTCCAGACACTGTTCTAAGCACTTTAAATGCCGTTAACTCTTTCAGTAATCTCCCAATATCACTTAATGTGGTTTGTTCTATTGTTGCTATTTTACAGAGAGAGAAACTGAACCACAGACAGGTTTGGTAACTGGCCTAGACTCATATCTCACAGTCTCAAGCCCTTCAAAGTCAGGGTCCCAGGATGGATGGGCCATGGTAGAAAGTTGTGACCAAACGTGGTCAGAAGGGAATGGCAAACCACTTCAGTATTCTTGCCTCAAGAATCCCATGAACAGTATGAAAAGGCTAAAGCTATGAAACTGAAACAGGAGCCTCCCAGGTAAGTAGATATCAAAATTGCTACTGGGGAAGAGTAGAGAAATAGCTCCAGAAAGAATATGAGACTAGGCCAAGGCAGAAATGACGCCCAGTTATGGATATGTTTAATGGCGAAAGTAAAGTCCAATGAAGAAAACAACAATATTGCATAGGGACCTGGAAAGTTAGGTCCATGAATTAAGATAAACTGGACATGGTCAAGCAGGAGATGGCAAGAGTGAACATCAGCATTTTAGGAATCAGTGAACTACAATGTATGGGAATGGGTGAATTTAATTCACATGACCATTATATTTACTACTGTCAGCAAGAATCCCTTATAAGAAATGGAGTAGCCATCATATTCAACAAAAGAGTCTAAAATGCAGTACCTGGGTGCAGTCTCAAAAATGAGAGTATGACCTCTGTTTGATTCCAAGGCAAACCATTCAGTGTCACAGTAATCCAAATCTATACCCCCACCACTAGTGCTGAAGAAGCTGAAGTTGAATGGTTCTCTGAAGACCTACCAGACCTTCTAGAACTGACACCAAAAAAAGATGTCCTTTTTGTCATAGGGAATTGGAATGCAAAAGTAGGAAGTCAAGAGACACCTGGAGTAATAGGCAAGCTTGGCCTTGGAGTACAAAATGAAGCCAGGCAAAGGCTAACAAATTTTTGCCAAGAGAATGCACTGGTCATAGCAAACACTCTCTTCCAATAACACAAGAAACGACTCTACATATGGCTATCACCAGACCATCAATGCTGAAATCAGATTGATTATATTCTTTGCAGCCAAAGATGGAGAAGCTCTATACATCAGCAAAAACAAGACCAGGAGCTGATTATGGCTCAGATCATGAACTCCTTATTACAAAATTCAGATTTAAATTGAAGAAAGCAGGGAAAACCAGTAGGCCATTCAGGTATGAAGTTGCAGTTATACAGTGGAAGTGACAAATAAATTCAAGGGATAAGATCTGATAGATTGTCTGAAGAACTATGGACAGAGGTTCATAACATTGTACTGGAGGCGATGATCAAAATCATCCCCAAGGAAAAGAAATGCAAAAAGGCAAAATGGTGTCAGAGGAGGTCTTGCAAATAGCTGAGAAAAGAAGAGAAGTGAAAGGCAAGGAGAAAAGGAAAGATATACCCAACTGAATGCAGATTTCCAGAGAATAGCAAGTAGCGATAAGAAAGCATTCTTATGTGAACAAAGCAAGAAGCAGAGGAAAATAATATAATGGAAAACACTAGAGATCTCTTCAACAGAATTGGAGATGTCAAGGGAACATTTCATGCAAAGATGGGCACAATAAAGGACAGAAATGGTAAAGACCTAACAGAAAAGAAGCTATTAAGAAGATGAGGCAAGAATAAATAGAATTATACAAAAAAGCTCTAATGATCCAGATAACCACGATCGTATGGTCATTCACCTAGAGACAGACATTTTGGAGTGTGAAGTCAAGTGGGCCTTAGAAAGCACTGATATGAACAGTGCTAATGGAGGTGATTTAGTGCTAATGGAGGTGGTGGAATTCCAGCTGAACTACTTCAAATCCCAAAAGAAAATGCTATTATAGTGTTACACTTGATATGTCAGGAAATTTGGAAAACTCAGCAGTGGCCACAGGACTTGAAATATCAATTGTCATTCCAATTCCAAAGGAAGGCAATGCCAAAGAACATTCAAAGTACCGCATAATTGCTCTCACTTCACATGCTAGCAAGGTAATGCTCAAAATCCTTCAAATTAGCCTTCAACAGTACATGAACTGAGAACTTACAGATATACAAGTTGGATTTAGAAAAGGCAGAGGAACCAAAGATCAAATTACCAGTATCTGTTGAATCATAGAAGAAGCAAGAGAATTCCAAAAATTAAAAATAAAAAAAAAGGGGGGAGGAGCCAAGATGGCAGAGGAGTAAGATGGGGAAACCACTTTCTCTCCTACAAGTTCATCAAAAGAATAACTGAACGCAGAGCAAACTTCACAAAACAACTTCTGATCGCTAGCTGAGGTCATCAGGCACCCAGAAAAGCAGCCCATTGTCTTCTAAAGGAGGTAGGACAAAATATAAAGGATAAAAAGTGAGACAAAAGAGATAAGGACGGAGATCTGTCCCAGGAAGGGAGTCTCAATAGAGGACATTTCCAGACACTGGGAAACCCTCGCACTGGCGGACCTAGGGGAAGTGTTCGAATCTCAGAGGGCAACCTGACTGGGAGGGAAGCAATAAATAAAACCCACAGATTACGAGCCTAAAAGCAACTCCCAGCAGAAAAGTACCCCAGACACCCGCATCCGCCACAAGCAAGTGGGGGCGGAACGGAGAGGAGCGGGCGGCATTGCTTGGGGTAGGGTCGGGCCTGAGTGCCCTGAAGACAATCGTAGGGAGCTTTTGTGAGTTGCCAACTTGAACTGTGGGAGAGCAAAAGAGAGAGAGAAAATTAACCGGCCCAAACACACTGCCGGCCATTTGCAGAACAAAGGGACCGAGAAAGTCCAGAGAAGAGCTAGCAGGCTGCGGACTGGCCCAGCGCCCCCGGAGGCAGGAGGCAGGGGGGAGGGGAAAGGTGCAGGCTTGGCCCCAAGGACCGCATCCCCTGCCGCACTGCAAACAGGCCTCCACTTTCTAATCAAAGACCTCCTGAGACTCTGGATGGTCGACATCCGCCGGGAGGGTCACGGCGAGACACAGGGCGCAGGCACCCGACCGGCACGGGCAGGGACTGGAGATGGGGACGCGGAGGGCAGAAGGCGCACTCACCCAACTGGAGCCAGCGGAAACTGAGACTGGGACCGCGGAAGGGAGTGGGCGCGCCGCACCCGGGGAGAGTGCGCCCGTCAAGCCCCTGGCTGCCTGGACCGCTCTGACGGGGAAGGCACAAAGAGCAGGCGCAGCTTTTTGTTCCGTGCTTTTGTGGAACACCCGAGGGCTGGAACCGCACGCAGCGCGGGCGCGCTCCATATAGAGCATTCGGGAGCCTGAGTAGCGCAGACGGAGGAAGCAGCGCCGGCCCCTCCCCGCAACGTGCGCCGGAACTAGCTACCTGAATAAGAGTCCACCTCCGCCCCGCCTGTGTCAGGGCAGAAATAAGGCTCTGAAGAGACCGGCAAACAGAAGCCAAATAAACAAAGGGAACCGCTTCAGAAGGGACCGGTGCAACAGATTAAAATCCCTGTAGAAAACACCGACTACATCGGAAGGGGCCTGTAGATATCGAGAAGTGTAAGCTGGAACGAGGAGCTATCTGAAACTGAGCCGAACCCACACTGACTGCAACAGCTCCAGAGAAATTCCTAGATACATTTTTACCTTTTTTTTTTTTAAGTAAGAAAAAAAAAATTTATTTTAATTTTTTTCTCTTTTATTTTCCTTTAAAATTCCCTATTACTCCCAAATTACTCCTTAACTTTCATTTTCATAGATTTTTACGATTTTTTTAATTAGGAAAATATTTTTTTTCTTCTTTTTTTTTCCTTTTTCTCTTCTATTTTCTACTTCTCTTTTTTTCTTATTTCTTTTAAAGTCCTCTAGTACTCCTCTACTACTCCTTAATTTTCACTTTCAATACACTATAACCTTACAAAAAAAAAAAAAGAGAGAGAAGCCCTATTCCAGACACAGCAATCTAAACAAGATGAAAAGGCAGAGAAATACCCAACAGGTAAAGGAACATGAAAAATGCCCACCAAGTCAAACAAAAGAGGAGGAGATAGGGAATCTACCTGAAAAAGAATTTAGAATAATGATAAGAAAAATGATCCAAAATCTTGAAAACAAAATGGAGTTACAGATAAATAGCCTGGAAACAAAGATTGAAAAGATGCAAGAAATGTTTAATAAAGACCTAGAAGAAATTAAAAAGAGTCAATTAAAAATGAATAATGCAATGAATGAGATCAAAAACACTCTGGAGGGAACCAAGAGTAGAATAACGGAGACAGAAGATAGGATAAGTGAGGTAGAAGATAAAATGGTGGAAATAAATGAAGCAGAGAGGAAAAAAGAAAAAAGGATCAAAAGAAATGAGGACAACCTCAGGGACCTCTGGGACAATGTGAAACACCCCAACATTCGAATCATAGGGGTCCCAGAAGAAGAAGACAAAAAGAAAGGTCATGAGAAAATACTCGAGGAGATAATAGCTGAAAACTTCCCTAAAATGGGGAAGGAAATAGCCACCCAAGTCCAAGAAACCCAGAGAGTCCCAAACAGGATAAACCCAAGGCGAAACACCCCAGGACACATATTAATCAAATGAACAAAGATCAAACACAAAGAACAAATACTAAAAGCAGCAAGGGAGAATCAACAAATAACACACAAAGGGATTCCCATAAGGATAACAGCTGATCTATCAATAGAAACCCTCCAGGCCAGAAGGGAATGGCAGGACATACTGAAAGTAATGAAAGAGAATAACCTACAACCTAGATTACTGTATCCAGCAAGGATCTCATTCAGATATGAAGGAGAATTCAAAAGCCTTACAGACAAGCAAAAGCTGAGAGAATTCAGCACCACCAAACCAGCTCTTCAACAAATGCTAAAGGATCTTCTCTAGACAGGAAACACAGAAAGGTTGTATAAACGTGAACCCAAAACAACAAAGTAAATGGCAATGGGACCACACCTATCAATAATTACCTTAAATGTAAATGGGCTGAATGCCCCAACCAAAAGACAAAGATTGGCTGAATGGATACAAAAACAAGACCCCTATATATGCTGTCTACAAGGGACCCACCTCAAAACAAGAGACACATACAGACTAAAAGTGAAGGGATGGAAAAAAATATTTCACGCAAAAGGAGACCAAAAGAAAGCAGGAGTCGCAATACTCATATCAGATAAAATAGACTTTCAAATAAAGGATGTGAAAAGAGACAAAGAAGGACACTACATAATGATCAAAGGATCAATCCAAGAAGAAGGTATAACAATTATAAATATATATGCACTCAGCATAGGAGCACCGCAATATGTAAGGCAAATGCTAACGAGTATGAAAGGGGAAATTAACAATAACACAATAATAGTGGGAGACTTTAATACCCCACTCACAACTATGGATAGATCAACTAAACAGAAAATTAACAAGTAAACACAAACCTTAAATGACACAATGGAGCAGCTAGACCTAATTGATATCTATAGGACATTTCATCCCAAAACAATCAACTTCACCTTTTTCTCAAGTGCACACGGAACCTTCTCCAGAATAGATCACATCCTGGGCCATAAATCTGGTCTTGGAAAATTCAAAAAAATTGAAATCATTCCAGTCATCTTTTCTGACCACAGTGCAGTAAGATTAGATCTCAATTACAGGAAAAAAATTGTTAAAAATTCAAACATATGGAGGCTAAATAACACGCTTCTGAATAACCAACAAATCATAGAAGAAATCAAAAAAGAAATCAAAATATGTATAGAAATGAATGAAAATGAAAACACAACAACCCAAAACCTATGGGACACTGTAAAAGCAGTGCTAAGGGGAAGGTTCATAGCATTACAGGCTTACATCAAGAAACAAGAAAAAAGTCAAATAAACAACCTAACTCTACACCTAAAACAATTAGAGAAGGAAGAAATGAAGAACCCCAGGGTTAGCAGAAGGAAAGAAATCTTAAAAATTAGGGCAGAAATAAATGCAAAAGAAAGAGACCATAGCAAAAATCAACAAAGCTTAAAGCTGGTTTTTTGAAAAAATAAACAAAATTGACAAACCATTAGCAAGACTCATTAAGAAACAAAGAGAGAAGAACCAAATTAACAAAATTAGAAATGAAAATGGAGAGATCACAACAGACAACACTGAAATACAAAGGATCATAAGAGACTACTACCAGCAGCTCTATGCCAATAAAATGGACAACTTGGATGAAATGGACAAATTCTTAGAAAAGTATAACTTTCCAAAACTGAACCAGGAAGAAATAGAAGATCTTAACAGACCCATCACAAGCAAGGAAATTGAAACTGTAATCAAAAATCTTCCAGCAAACAAAAGCCCAGGACCAGATGGCTTCACAGCTGAATTCTACCAAAAATTTAGAGAAGAGCTAACACCTATCTTACACAAACTCTTCCAGAAAATTGCAGATGAAGGTAAACTTCCAAACTCATTCTATGAGGCCACCATCACCCTAATTCCAAAACCAGACAAAGACACCACAAAAAAAGAACTACAGGCCAATATCACTGATGAACATAGATGCAAAAATCCTTAACAAAATTCTAGCAAACAGAATCCAACAACATATTAAAAAAAATTATACACCATGACCAAGTGGGCTTTACCCCAGGATGCAAGGATTCTTTAATATCCGCAAATCAATCAATGTAATACACCATATTAACAAATTGAAAGATAAAAACCATATGATTATCTCAATAGATGCAGAGAAAGCCTTTGACAAAATTCAACACTCATTTATGATTAAAACTCTCCAGAAAGCAGGAATAGAAGGAACATACCTCAACATAATAAAAGCTATATATGACAAACCCACAGCAAGCATCAGCCTCAATGGTGAAAAATTGAAAGCATTTCCCCTGAAATCAGGAACAAGACAAGGGTGCCCACTCTCACCACTACTATTCAACATAGTGTTGGAAGTTCTGGCCACAGCAATCAGAGCAGAAAAAGAAGTAAAAGGAATCCAGATAGGAAAAGAAGAAGTGAAACTCTCGCTGTTTGCAGATGACATGATCCTCTACATAGAAAACCCTGAAGACTCTTCCAGAAAATTACTAGAGCTAATCAATGAATATAGTAAAGTTGCAGGATATAAAATTAACACACAGAAATCCCTTGCATTCCTATATACTAACAATGAAAAAACAGAAAGAGAAATTAAGGAAACAATACCATTCACCATTGCAACAAAAAGAATAAAATACTTAGGAGTATATCTACCTAAAGAAACAAAAGACCTATACATAGAAAACTATAAAACACCGATGAAAGAAATCAAAGAGGACACAAACAGATGGAGAAACATACAATGCTCATGGATTGGGAGAATCCATATTGTCAAAATGGCTATTCTACCCAAAGGAATCTATAGATTCAATGCAATCCCTATCAAGCTACCAATGGTATTTTTCACAGAACTAGAACAAATAATTTCACAATTTGTATGGAAATACAAAAAACCTCGAATAGCCAAAGTAATCTTGAGAAAGAAGAATGGAACTGGAGGAATCAACCTGCCTGACTTCAGACTCTACTACAAAGCCACAGTCATCAAGACAGTATGGTACTGGCACAAAGACAGAAATATAGATCAATGGAACAGAATAGAAAGCCCAGAGATAAATCCACGAACCTATGGACACCTTATCTTTGACAAAGGAGGCAAGGATATACAATGGAAAAAAGACAACCTCTTTAACAAGTGGTGCTGGGATAACTGGTCAACCACTTGTAAAAGAATGAAACTAGAACACTTTCTAACACCATACACAAAAATAAACTCAAAATGGATTAAAGATCTAAATGTAAGACCAGAAACTATAAAACTCCTAGAGGAGAACATAGGCAAAACACTCTCAGACATAAATCACAGCAAGATCCTCTATGACCCACCTCCCAGAATATTGGAAATAAAAGCAAAAATAAACAAATGGGACCTAATGAAACTTAAAACCTTTTGCACTACAAAGGAAACTATAAGTAAGGTGAAAAGACAGCCCTCAGATTGGGAGAAAATAATAGCAAATGAAGAAACAGACAAAGGATTAATCTCAAAAATATACAAGCAACTCCTGAAGCTCAATTCCAGAAAAATAAATGACCCAATCAAAAAATGGGCCAAAGAACTAAACAGACATTTCTCCAAAGAAGACATACAGATGGCTAACAAACACATGAAAAGATGCTCAACATCACTCATTATTAGAGAAATGCAAATCAAAACCACAATGAGGTACCATTACACGCCAGTCAGGATGGCTGCTATCCAAAAGTCTACAAGCAATAAATGCTGGAGAGGGTGTGGAGAAAAGGGAACCCTCTTACACTGTTGGTGGGAATGCAAACTAGTACAGCCACTATGGAAAACAGTGTGGAGATTTCTTTAAAAATTGGAAATAGAACTGCCATATGACCCAGCAATCCCACTTCTGGGCATACACACTGAGGAAACCAGATCTGAAAGAGACACGTGCACCCCAATGTTCATCGCAGCACTGTTTATAATAGCCAGGACATGGAAGCAACCTAGATGCCCATCAGCAGATGAATGGATAAGGAAGCTGTGGTACATATACACCATGGAATATTACTCAGCCATTAAAAAGAATTCATTTGAATCAGTTCTAATGAGATGGATGAGACTGGAGCCCATTATACAGAGTGAAGTAAGCCAGAAAGATAAAGAACATTACAGCATACTAACACATATATATGGAATTTAGAAAGATGGTAACGATAACCCTATATTGAAAACAGAAAAAGAGACACAGAAGTACAGAACAGACTTTTGACCTCTGTGGGAGAAGGTGAGGGTGGGATGTTTCAAAAGAACAACATGTATATTATCTATGGTGAAACAGATCACCAGCCCAGGTTGGATGCATGAGACAAGTGCTCGGGCCTGGTGCACTGGGAAGACCCAGAGGAATTGTGTGGAGAGGCAGGTGGGAGGGGGGATCGGGATGGGGAATGCGTGTAACTCTATGGCTGATTCATATCAATGTATGACAAAACCCACTGAAATGTTGTGAAGTAATTAGCCTCCAACTAATAAAAAATTAAAAATTAAAAAAAAATAAATTAAAAGAAAAAAAAAATCTGCTTCACTGACTACACTAATACTCCTCTGCGTTTACTGTTTCTTCTGATCCTTTGTGGATCACAACAAGCCATGAAAAATTCTTAACGAGATGGGAGTACTAGACCATCTTACCAGCCTCTTGAGAAACCTCTATGCACGACAAGAAGCAACAGTTTGAACGAGACTTGGAACAATGGACTGGTTCAAAATTGGGACAGGAGTACGTCAAGGCTGTATATTGTCACCCTGCTTATTTAATTTATATGCAGAGTACATCATGTGAAATGCTGTGCTGAATGAAGCAGAAGCTGAATAAGATTGCTGGGAGAAATATCAACAACTTCAGATAAGATCATACCACTCTGATGGCAGAAAGTGAAGAGGAACTAAAGAGTCTGTTGATGAAGGTGAAAGAGGAAGGTAAAAAATCTGGCTTCAAACTCAGCATTCAAAAAATGAAGATCATGACATTCAGTCCAATCACTTCATTCAAATAGATGGGGAGAAAATAGAAATAGTGACAGACTTTCTTTTCTTGGTCTCCAAAATTCACTGCAGCTGGTGACTTCAGCCATGAAATTAAAAGATGCTTGCTCCTTAGAAGGAAAGCAGTGAAAAACCTAGATAGCATATTAAAAAGCAGAGACATTAGTTTGCCAACAAAGGTCCATATAGTCAAATATATGGGTTTTCCAGTAGTCATGTATGGATGTGAGAGTTGGACATGAAAGAAGGCTGAGCCTCAAAGAATTATTGCTTTTGAACTGTGGTGTTGGAGAAAACTCTTGAGAGTCCCTTGGACAGCAGGGAGATCAAACCTGTCAATCCTACAGGAAATTAACCCAGGATATTCATTGAAATGATTGATGGTTAAGCTGAAGCTCCAATACACTGGCCACCTGATGGAAGAACAGACTCATTGGAAAAGACCCTTGTGCCAGGAAAGGTTGAGGGCAGGAAGAGAAGAGGGATAGAGGATGAGATGTTTGGATGGCATCATGCTCTATGGACATGACTTTGCACAAACTCTGGGAGATAGTGAGGGAACATGGAGGCCTGGCGTGCTGCAGTTCACAGGGTCGCAGAGTCAGACGTGACTTACTGAGCGAACAACAGCATCTCGGCTCCTACACCTTGTCATAGGAACCGGGCTCTGTGTCCAGGCTGTCTGCCTGAGGGCACACTCATCTCAGTACAGTGCATTGCTTCCTGACACACAGCCTTGAGGGATGCACATGGGCCTAAGGAGTCAGCCTAAGTATTCATCTTGGGCCTGCATGTAACCAGTCCTGTTTCCTCAGATTCCTCCTATCCCCTTGTGAGTTTGTTTCTTCATTTCTTTTTTTGTTTGTTTGTTTCTTCATTTCTTAAAGTGGAAATATAATTCTTTTTCTTTCTGCCTCACAGTGATATCTGGATCACCACTTTGTACAAAGTATTTCAAAAGAATGGTACAATTGTAAGCTGTTTTAAAACATGAAGAGCAAAAAAAAAAAAAAAAAATGCAGTGCTTAATATTAGTTAAATCCCTTTAAGCTTTATGTGCAATCATTCTAGTGAATTCTAGTTTTATGGAGGCCCTGCCCTCTGAAGACAGTTTTTCAGTCAACCAAATCCTTGGTGAAAGAAAAGTGGTGCTTTTCGTGGGGAATACCCAAAGGTTTGGAGCCAGAAAGAGGTGAACTGGAGTTCCCGTTCTTTGCTTTTCAGAAGGTAGTTTATTCTCCTGGAACTGTAATTTCTCCAATTGTAAAAAGAACTCTAGTTAGGATATAGTCACATCATTGATTCAAAGGCTATTTATGGAATTCCTACTACAAGTCCAATCCTGTGCCAGTAGGTACTGAGGACACATAGTCTCTGCTCTCATGGATACTGGTTTAACAGGGAATATCAAAAAATATAAGCAGTCATGGAAAAAGAAAATTATGTGTAAGTTCGAGGCAAGAAGTAGGTAGTTCAGTTCAGTCACTCAATCGTGTCCGACTGTTTGCGATCCCATGAATCGTAGGTTAGACACATTGAATTACTGTTTGGCAGAGGGCCAAGCATTCCATTCCTTTGTTTCTCACAGGTTTAGCAATTCTGAGGATCTCAGAAAGATTATTATGAAATATTTGGAATCCTCTCATTTATGCTATCGCAGGCCCTCCCAGACATGATGGCTGGTTTCCCACATAAAATGATAAATTGGCCCTGAAATATACCCCATCCCCATCCCTCTGTATACTCTTGAGTCCTGAGACCTCACTCACATTTTTGTTTCTCTCCTGATTGGGCTCTTCTTGAGCAAGCTCTCCAATGAACAGTGGTTTAAGGTACAATCGCACAATGTCAGGGTCAGGATGCATGGCTCTGAAGACGTCCTGTGAATCAGAGAGAACTGTTAGAGGCTTAAAAAAGACCTGCTTACACACAGATATCTCCCCTTTCTTACTTCGCTCTGTACCGACCTTAGCAATCAGCACAGGCTATGTTATAGAGCATTTACTTCTAACTCTAGGTTGACACTTCAAGTTCATTGATCAGAATTGCCCTTGAAATTCCTCTATGAAAGCCTCACAGTGGTGATCCACCCACTGAGTGCATGGCTTACTAGGCAAGTCCTGGGTAGAAAGTTGATCCCCAAGCATTGGAAGAGATCATTGTTTATTTGATTGAGCACCAGAAGAAGTAGTTGGCTTTGAGATTATGGGCCATGGCAAGTCTTTAGAGTCAAACCTCAGGCTTGGTGTGGAAGTTGCCCACATTATTTGGGGCATGCAGCAACCAAGACTGCCTATGCAAATCACATTTATCAGAGTTCCCCTTTTACTACTTGGCCTAGGACCAGGGGACAGAGGTTCTTGCATTAAGTTATTTCCAAGTAAAGACAAGTTAAAGTTGATGATGATAACAAACGTCTAAGAGAGCATGGGAGCAAAGCTCTCAAATCCTTAGTTTTCTAAAGTAGCACTTTCTTGGCTAAGTTTATCACTGAAGAAGCCTTAGCACTCTTAAAAAAAAAAATAGCATTCTCTGTAGGGGCTTGAAATAGGCACAAAATAGAGCTGACCCACTATATTTTTCCAAATCCATTCCCATTTTAAGTAGTAACTCCAAGTGGCTATGAGAAGCAGTGTTGGTTCCCATGTCCTGCTTAAGTTTGGAAATAAGAGACAGTCTTTTTTATTTTTTCCTGCGGGGATTTAAACTGCTCTTGGGGGGGAAGGAGGCTTCTCCAAGAGAAAGATAATGGACTTCTTGCTATTATGGCTTTGAGAATAGGAAGGATTTAGTATGAAGAAAAATAACCAAGGTTTGAATTTGAATGTGCGGAATCCATACACAATACTTTGGAGTGGTGGTGTTGCATAGTGCTGATCAAGAAACTGTATCCCCGAGCAGCCTTCCTCCACCCAAGTTCGATACTTGCTGTGTAATTGTGGACAAGTCTCTTGACCAGTCCATGCTCCTGTTTTCTCCTCCCTAACATGGGAGTGACAGTAATAGCTACTCAATATATAAAGTTATTATAAAAATTAAGTGAACTGATTAGAATCTGAGTGGCTTATAGTAAATTCTCAGACACATTAGTTCTCTTTCCTATGTGTATACCTCTGGGCTTCCTTGGTGGCTCAGATGGTAAAGAATCTGCCTGCAATACAGGAGAGCCCTGTTAGATCCCTGGGTTGGGAAGATCACCTGGAGAAGGGAAAGGCTACCCATTCCAGTATTCTTGCCTGCAGAATTCCATGGACAGAGGAGCCTGGTGGACTACAGTCCATGGCGTTGCAGAGTTGAACATGACTGAATGACTAAGACACACAGGGATAAGAGCTACCTGCCTTCCTTCTCTTCAATAAAATATAACAGTTTGGAGATTTTCTTTCCATACTCCATTCGGAGTGAGCTCTGAATTGTTTTAGTGAATACAATGAACCCTCCATCATCAAAATCTAAAGCGATTTTAGATATATCTAGAACTACATGCAAGCCTACACATACAGCATTTTCATATGTGTAGGCTTGTATGATGTATGTATATACATATATATATATATATAGTGAATGAGGTTATTCAGAGAGGTGCAATATCAACTCTTTAGACTCACTTTTCTAGATTGACTGATGTAAGAAGGGATTTGTATCTGCTAGAACCAGTCCAGGCTCTACTGTTCATTCTGCCTTTGTACACTTTCTCTGACCCCCTTGGGATATGCTGCTTTCAAAGATGTGTTTTCATGTCACATTCAATGACTCTAAAGTTAGTTTACCTAACAGGATGAGAGTCATTCGGTGATTACCAATGTGACTAAACGTTTCAGGGTGGCCCATACTGAAAAATCATGTTCTGCCTTTGTTAAGGAACAGATGAGGGTGAGAAACACTCTGAGGGATCAAGATCAGAGTGTAGAGGAGGGTGAGGCCCTGGATTTGCATCTCACTCTGAGCAGTCATCCGGAGCCCTGGAACAGTGTGCTGATGCTAATGTTCCTCTGGGTTCACTGTTTCTTCTGATCTTCAGCAAGATTCACAGGTCAGTACTGTGACAACAGAGACTGAAGACCCACAGAGTTTTCCAGAAGAGTAAGAACTGCCCTGCTGTGTGGAACTCTTTTCACTGTATTAATGGGCAGCACAAAAGTGGCTTAGGCAGTCTTAGAATATTCAATTAGAAGGAATTGCCTATTAGAGTCTAGATACAGAGTAAGTTGTGAGATTTCCTTCTCAAAAGACCTTCATAATAGAGTTTTTTCTTTTCTTTTTTTTTAAATTAACATTATTTGGCAAGTATGCTGCTCCTGAAGAAAGTCTGGGGTAAGTGAAGGGGAGAGGGAGTAACACCATTTTTTTTTAGTATATCCTATGTACAAGGTACTCTATGGGCCAACTCAGCATCATCAACTTAGTTCTGTGAATTTCCATCATTTTGTTATACATATAAAGACTCCAAATCTCAGGACATTTCCACAGTAAGTGGGAGAGACAGGATTTGAACTCAAGTCTATGTGGCTTTAAAGCCATGAAGCCATAATGTCCATTCCAGCCTTAACATGAACAGTTATTTTCCTGAAAGAAGGGTGACACAAGATTGTTTTGGGAGGATATTAAGACCAGTACATGCATGCTAGGCAGTTAGTAAAGGTGTTTCCCACCTTAGGTTTTAATCACGTGCATCACTTTGTCTGTGGCCCCAACCTACTTCTCCAGGTTTGCCTCTCACCATACCCTTCAGGCCTCATCCTGTCCAGTGTAAGTCTCCCTGTTCAATAAACATTCCATGGCCCTGTGTAGTTCTGAAGCTTTGTGATACATACGGCTCCCTTTGCCTTGACTACTTTCCTCCATTTTTTCAACTTAAAAGTTCCTTCTCATTCTTGAACATCCAGATGAAATATGCCTTCTTAACATAGTCAGGAAAGTTATTTATGATCTCTTCTGGGCTCTCGTGACACTGTGTTCCTAAATCTTTTCAAATGATGTTGCAGTGAACCTGTGTATTCACAAAGGCCTTCTCTAGTGGCTTTTGACTTTTTTGAACTGAGACCATGCACTATTGATTAAATTATACCTGATGTTTCTTGCTGTGCCTGGAATATGGCATGTGATCAAGAGATGTCTCATGAATAAGGGAAAGGGTGAATGAATAGAGCAGTATATGATTTCTCTAACAAGGAGAAAGTTGAGAAGTATTGAGTTCAAGGATATGGGTCTTAAGCACTGCTGTCTCTTCCCCGCTCTCAGCATCTCTATTTTCTGACCTCTTAACTACTTTATACTCTCTCATTTTCCTCTGTTATCTTTTGATTCACCTCTCAACCATCATCTCTATTTCCTAACCTATTCATAAATTTACACTGTAGCTCCTCTTAAGACTGATTCTTTCCCAAACAGTATCAACGCAGTGGAAAGATGTGATTATCTTTGCTTTCACAAGTGACTTTGGAAATCCTGCTGATTTTTTGCTGTTATTTAATGGGGGATGGATAGCTGTCCTTTATTGGAAGAGCAGTATGATCCCTACTGGGAGAGACAAGTATGTGAAGTGAGAAGGCCTAAGAAGGATCATGTCCTTACAATTTACCTACTGTATACAGGCTGTGCCCTGCATCAAGGCACTTGGCCTAGAGGGATGTGTGGGTTGAAATCCAGGAGACACTCTATTTGCCAAATCTTGTTCTGCAATCAACCAAAGTGTGTGCCTATAAAATTTACACCAAAATACAGCATAGGGAGCAGTGCAGTGTGTGGTTTATATTGGGAAAATTGCTTAATCACTCAAGATTCAATTTGTTTTCTAACTTTGGATACTACTTAGTCTGTTCCATGGGCTCATTTACTCCCTCACTCATTTGTTCAGTCATTATAAAACCTTGCTGAAGTGTTAGCTTAGCATCAAAGAGCTTAAGCTTTGGAATCAGATGCCATTAAATGATGATATTTTCATATTATTATTATTTGGTTCATCTGAATTGGGTTGAAATTTCCGCATATTCAGAAAAAATAATTTAAAAAAAGCACCCATAGTGAATATATGTACATAGTCACAAAATCAATGTAACTAGAACATAGATTTTGATTTACTTATTTCAAAAAGCTCACCAGGGGACTTCCCTGTCAGTCTGGTGATTAAGACTCGATTCTTCCAATGGAGGGGTGTGGGTTCAATCCTTGTTGGGCAACTAAGGTCCCCCATGCCTTGCAGCACAGTCAAAAAAAAACAAAACAAAACAAAACAAAACAAAAAAAACCTCACCAGAATATTCAATACCCAACCGTGGACACCCATTCCTACATCTTTGGGTAATTGCTTTCCTGGTTCCTTCTGAGATTTCACCTGTTTCAAGGCAAGTGCTAAATCAAGGTCACTCTTATTTCTGGGAGATCACCAGTTTTGAGTAGGCTTATTTATGGGGAGAATATACTCTTTACTTTTGTTCTGGAAAAAAGCCACTTTGGAGTGGAGAATGTTTACATGAAGTCACCAAGATTCCCCTCCATCCACAGGGATAAACAGAGGGCTATTTTTTGCCATAACTCACTCTATTATTTGAGACCTTTCATTATTTGAGATTTTTTTCCTGTGATATATTTACTGAGCTCCAGGCCAGATTCTCTCTCTCTCCAGTGTCCCCACCAAACATGTTCATCTTCCTGGCTTCATTATCTCATAATGGCAACTGCCACCCACTTACCTACATAAGTCATCCATCAGGCAGTTTAGACTCCTTACTCCTGCTTACTTACCCAGCCACTTATCCCCTATTATAAATTATGTCTCCTGGTTATCCATCCTCTCTTCTTCATTTCTGTTGCCAGTGCCTTATTCAGGACTTCAGCATGTTCCGTGGACTCCTTCCTTTGTTTTGACTCTTAAATTTTTTTTTTTTTTTTTTATGGGACCATACCCTATTGACAATTCTGTGATAATTTCAGGCAGACAGCAAAGGGACTCAGCCAGACAGATACCTGTATCCATTCTGCCTTGACTAACTCTTCTTGATCTTCAACCTTTACTTAACCTCCAGGCTGGCATTTGAAAAAGAGTCTGTCTTCATTGCCGTTATCACCCATTAGCACTTTAACTGCACTTGTCTCTTTAATATCGTACCTATTTTTCAACTTGAACCATCATTCAAATGAGAATCAAATTAAAATTTAATTTTAAAGTAAAAAAAAATGTTGACAGCCCACAAAAATGCAGTTATTACTGATGACAACTTTCCTTTTACAAACAGCTCAGAATCCTGGTTGATTTCCTTGTAGGGTTGGAAGTAGGGAGGGATGTTGGGCTAGAGAAATGTTATTACCTGCAGTGGGAGGAAAGGAAGACCTACAGTGATGGTAAAATCCAGAGTCCTTTGCCCAGAGTTCTCCCCCTTCTCCTTCTCTTGTCTTTTTCTTTACCTCCCACACCCTTCATCCTCTCTTCCTCCTTCCCCTCTTCTCATCCTCAAGCCATCATATTGACCAGGATTGTGCTAAGCAAAGGATGTGGCCAAGCCGGGACACCTATTCTGCTGGTGCTTACTCACGATGTGAACCTGATCTGTATCCCACCTGTGTACACATCCTCTCTTCCCCTGCCCCAGCCTTGCCTCTATTGATTCCACATGACTGACTCTTTTGGACCTGCAAGCAGCTCTATCCTCTTCCACCTTGCAGTCTCCCAAACAGATGAAATAAATTTTGCTATATTTCCTCTGGGCTTTTGTCATCTCTTTCCTGTCATATTCGATTGTTATTCTGATGAAGAGTTTGAGATTCTCAGTGTCCCTCTCAGAGCATGATGTTCAGGCATAAGAGGGTGGCTGACCATGCACATTGGATAATAACCCTGGCTTCTTTGTTCTGAACATGCTGCTCTTGTGCGCACCTCACAAGATTGTGTTTACGTCTTTTGTGGAGCCCAGAAATATTGTCAACTTACTTATATAAAACTCGGGACTTCCCAGGTGGCACTAGAAGTAAAAAACCCACCTGCCAACGCAGGAGACATAAGAGATGCAGGTTCGATCCCTGGGTAGGGAAGATTCCCCTGGAGGAGGACAGGACAACCCACTTCAGTATTCTTGTCTGGAGAATCGCCAAGGACAGAGGAGCCTTGGGCTATAGTCCATAGGGTTGCCCAGAGTCAGACATGACTGAAGTAACTAAGCACAACTTAGCATGCACCATGCTTCATATGGACATGTTGTAATTTATATAATTAATTCTTCTTGTTGGACTTATAGGTTGTTTCTGACTTTTCATAGGTAAGCTTTTCCAGGTGAGGAAATCTAAGCCTTTATTTTATTTATTAACATTGTGCATTAATTTCCAATCATACAATTTGAAAAAAATCAGATAAACAATACATGCAATAACAGGAATTCATGTGCCTGTGCCTTGTATAATAGACTTACCCTCTTCCAACAACACAAGAGAAGACTCTACAGATGGACATCACCAGATCGTCAACACCAAAATCAGATATATTATATTCTTTGCAGCCAGAGGTTGAGAAGCTCTATAGAGTCAGCAAAAGTAAGACCGTAAGGTGACTGTGGCTCAGATCATGAACTCCTTATTGCCAAATTCAGACTTAAATTGAAGAAAGTGGGGAAAACCACTAGATCTTTCTGGTATGACCTAAATCAAATCCCTTACAATTATACAGTGGAAGTGAGAAATAGATTCAAGGGCCTAGATCTGACAGATAGAATGCCTGATGAACTATAGATGGAGGTTCATGACATTGTACAGGAGAAAGGGAGCAAGAACATCCCCAAGGAAAAGAAATGCAAAAAAGCAAAATGGCTGTCTGAGGAGGCCTTACAAATAGCTGTGAAAAGAAGAGAAGTGAAAAGCAAAGGAGAAAAGGAGAGAAATACCCATTTGAATGCAGAGTTCCAAAGAATAGCAAGGAGAGATAAGAAAGCCTTCCTGAGAGATCAGTGCAAAGAAATAGAGGAAAATAATAGAATGGGAAAGACTAGAGATCTCTTCGAGAAAGTTAGAGATACCAAGGGAACATTTCATGCAAAGATGGGCTCAATAAAGGACAGGAATGGTATGGAACAAACAGAAGCAAAAAATATTAAGAAAAGGTGGTAAGGATACATAGAAGAACTATACAAAAAAGATCTTCACAACCCAGATAATCACGATGATGTGATCACTAACCTAGAGCCAGACATCCTGGAATGTGAAGTCAAGTGGGCCTTAGGAAGCATCACTATGAACAAAGCTAGTGGAGGTGATGGAATTCCAGTTAAGCTATTTCAAATCCTAAAAGATGATGCTGTGAAAGTGCTGCACTCAATATGGCAGCAAATTTGGAATGCTCAGGAGTGGCCACAGAACTGGAAAAGGTCAATTTTCATTCCAATCCCAAAGAAAGTCAATGCCAAAGAATGCTCAAACTACCGCACAACTGCACTCATCTCACAGGCTAGTAAATTAATGTTCAAAAGTCTCCAAGTCAGGCTTCATTATTGCATGAACCGTGAATTTCTAGATGTTCAAGCTGGATTCAGAAATGGTATAGGGACCAGAGTCCAAATTGCAAACATCCGCTGGATTATTGAAAAAGCAAGGGAGTTCCAGAAGAACATCTATTTCTGCCTTATTGACTATGCCAAAGCCTTTGACTGTGTGGATCACAAAAATATGTGGAAAATTCTGAAACAGTTGGGAATACCAGACCACCTGACCTGCCTCTTGTGAAACCTGTTTGCAGGTCAGGAAGCAACAGCTAGAACTGACCACGGAACAACAGACTGGGTCCAAATAGGAAAAGGAGTGCGTCAAGGCTGTATATTGTCACCCTGCTTATTTAACTTATATGCAGAGTACATCAGGAAAAACTTTGGGCTGGATGAAGTGCAAGCTGGAATCGAGATTGCTGGGAGAAATATCAATAACATCAGATATGCAGATAACACCACCCTTATGGCAGAAAGTGAAGAAGAACTAAACAGCCTCCTGATGAAAGTGAAAGAGGAGAGTGAAACAGTTGGCTTAAAGTGCAACATTCAGAAAATGAAGATCATGGCATCTGGTCCCATCAGTTCATGGCAAATAGATGGAGAAACATTGGAAACAGTGTCAGACTTTATTTGGGGGGCTCCAAAATCACTGCAGATGGTAACGGCAGCCATGAAATTAAAAGACACTTACTCCTTGGGAGAAAAGTTATGACCAACCTAGATAGCATATTAAAAAGCAGAGATGTTACTTTGCCAACAAAGGTCCGTCTACTCAAGGCCATGGTTTTTTCCCAGTATTCATGTATGGATGTGAGAGGTGGCCTATAAAGAAAGCTGAGTGCTGAAGAATTGATGCTTTTGAAATATGGTGTTGGAGAAGACTCTTTAGAGTTCCTTGGACTGCAAGGAGATCCAACCAGTCCATCCTAAAGGAGATCGGTCCTGGGTGTTCATTGGAAGGACAATGTTGAAGCTGAAACTCCAATGCTTTTGCCATCCAATGCAAAGAGCTGACTCATTTGATAAGATCCTGATGCTAGGAAAGATTGTAGGTGGGAGGAGAAGAAGATGACAGAGGATGAGGTGGTTGAATGGCATCACTGACTCAGTGGACATGAGTTTAATTAAACTCTGCGAGCTGGTGATGGACAGGCAGGCCTGTTGTGCTGCAGTCCATGGGATCACAAAGAGTTGGACACAAATGAGTGACTGTACTAGTTATAACTAGTTAGTTATAACTCTAGTAAAAATTCCTTGGAAGAAATGACAACTTATCTCAGAACACCTAAGTAATAATAAATGTCATTTTTGAATGTTTAATCTGTGCCAGGTATAAGAAGAAAACCTTTATTTTATCTCTGCTGACTTTGACAACTGAACTAAGATAGAAGTATCATTATGCCACTTTCTAGATAAAGGAGCTGAGGTTCCAAGGATTTCATCAAGGTTCTCAGGACATTCCTGGTAAGTGGTGGAGCCCAGATACAAACCACACCTCTTTCATTCCCAAATTTGTACTCTTAATCATCAGACTGGACACCTCAAAAAGTTTTAGAATGATTCACTGCATGAATGAATGAATAAGTGAGTGACCCTATGGAACAGATTACCTTGGTATCATTATATACTTTTCATGAGAAGGATGGAGGCTTGGCGAAGTTTCTATGTAAATAAGGAAAGATGCCCCCCTCTGGGCAGGTGCAGCTATGGTCCAGGGCTTGTGCACAGACATCATATTTGGTGCACATTTGCCTTTCAGGGCACAACCTGCAAACACTTTTTAGGCTGTAGAGAGACAGCATTTGACCTCAGGTTCTCTGACTTCATGGTCTTCCCTCCTTCCCTAGAGAGCATGCCGTTCTCCACCACCTACTCCTCTGCTCCCAAAGAGTTGGCAACAAACAATCAGGACTTCTAAGCAGGTGGTAAACAGGAAATGTGAGTCACATCTCTGAGGCTATGGATGCTGTGATATGAATAACAATAGCTATTGTTTAATGAAAGGTGCATCTGGTATTATGCTAAACCCTTTACAAGCTTTCGTCTCATTTACCAGTTAGATGGGTAAGGTCTTTCCCACTATGCAGATGATGAAGCTGAGTTCCAGAGCATTTCAGGGACTTTCCCAGGCTTATATACCAGTGTACCACACCTCAGGCTCCATGTACTCTGAGTGGCCATGGAATATCACGGTTGTCCCAATTCTCCTGGCACCCTTCCATTCTTCTGTAGCCATCATCCCCTGGAGACTTTTCTCTGAACATTCTGGATCTGCCTTCTAAAAGTGTGGGGCACATGGCTGACCATGCTCAGGGTGTTCATCCTCAAGACACAAATCCTGAGGTGTTGTGGGTATTTTCCGATAAGGTTCAATTCTTCCTTGTTGACTAGAATTGGATGCAGAATCATGGTCTTTCTCTGACTTCTGGGAGATAAAACTCACCAGCAAAGTACAAATTCATCAGCTGAGCTGCTTGCTGCAAGCTACGTCTACCAGTTATATTTAAGGTGGTTGAAGGTACATATTTTTCTAACACATCCTCTGAACTGATTCTGTGACTTGTGTTAGAAAAGCATTGTCCATATTTTCTTTGTGTTGTGGAGATGAGATCTGTGGTATTTTTTCCTCTTTTTTGCCACTTTATTTTTTTAAGTGAAGTATAATTTCTTTACAGAATTTTGTGGTTTTCTGTCATACATCAACAAGTATTTTTTCCCTTTATTTTTGTTAATCTTTCCCCTGATTCTTGCACAAATGCCTGTCACTTGGCTTCTTCTGTCCTCAGCTCTCTGGCTTCCTAGGGTCTTCCTGACACATGTGAGACTCCCATCATGGGCTACAAGCTCATGCACACTTTCCGAGGAAAAGGTTGAGTTTTGTTTTAAAAATATCAGATCAGACCAGAGTGGTGGGGATGTGGAAGGGTCTGTTCAGAGAGGAATTCCTCTAACTGCAGAATCAAGATGCGAAGATGGTAGAAGACTCTGACCAGACAGAGAAGTTGAGAAATTGGGGGTAAAGGAGAATTGGGGAAAGAAGATGTTGCTAGTGTCAAAAAACAAAATCCTTCCTTCTTTGCAAACTTGCCGTGTGCTTCTGTATTCTGTTTTTATCAGTCAGGTAACACAGAGCAGAGCTTCATGAATCAATATTTTTAATCCTATGCTTTGAAGCCAGTTGGAAAAATTATATACTAACATGAAAACAACAAGGGTAACATTAAAAAAAAAAAAAAAAAAAACTTCAAATTTCTACTCTATAATATGCTAATTTTCTGATCTTGAATTAGTTTATTTAACACCTTTTATTCTGCATTTTTTCATATTTATAATGTGGTGAAAGAGTTCCTAATTGGGCTAAAATCAACTTTCTTATAGAATATTTTAGAATGGATTTCTAAATGCATTTAAAGATTGAGAAACCTCCCTCTTCAATATTAAATGGAAATTTTATTTTTAAGATCAGCTGTAAAGGCTTTATAGTAAAAAAGGAACTATCTGATTTAAAAGTTTGTCACTGTTATTTGTGTGCTCTGAGACACATTATTTTCATGTTTTAGTATTAGTTTTTTCCATCTTTAATATGGGAATACCATTCATTTTCCTGATGATGAGGTTTAAATGAGGTCATGCATTTGTGTCTATGGTATCTTTGAGCTTCCCAAGTGGTGCTAATGGTAAGAACACTCCTGCCAATGTTCGAGAGGTAAGAGATACAGGTTCAATCCCTGGGTCAGGAAGATCCCCTGGAAAAGAGCATGGCAACACACTCTAGTATTCATGCCTGGAGAATCCCAAGGACAGAGGTGCCTGGCCGGATGTGGTCCATAGGGTCTCAAAGAGTTGGATGCAGCTGAAGTGACTTAACACACATGATGTATGGTATTTTAGGCATCCATTGAAAGTCTATTTTTTCAGCTATTTTGGTGGAGGAGAGTTATGAGGAAAAACAGTGAAGGAAAGTGGTTAAGACTGAAAGTTAAGAAAGATAAGTGTTTTGAATCTGAGATCTGATGGCTGGGTGAACTTGGGTCAGTCACTTAACCACTCTGATTTCAGTTACTTCTTCCATAAAAGTGGTTGTATTACCTGTATCACATTGAATGAACTACACGACAAAAAAGAACTCTACAAAGTCTAAAAGTCAGTGTCACTGTACGCCTTCAACATCGTTCAACATTTTGATGCTCGAGATGAATTGCTATTTCACGCACCCCAGTTGTAGGAGTCTGAGAAATTTCTACATGAGTGAAGACGATTTTTCCAGATTTTACTCACCTATTTGTAACTTTCTTCTTATAAGACAATGACTCCATTTCAAAACAAAACGAAACAAAAAAACATAATGCCAAGAACAAAAACCAAAACCTGAAATACACATAGTATCTACTGTCAGCACCTGAGCTCACCCCAAAACTAGTGTAAATAATAGCTAGACCTTGAGGCTTAATTAGCTTTTAATTTTTTGCGGGATTGGAATCCTGAAAAAATGGTTTGGGAGGAGATGAGTGATCATGGAGCTTGAACACATACTTGAAATGCTTTTGGAAAGACGGCCAAGGTTCCAGCCACCCAGAAGCTGGAAGAGAGAGAGAAAGGGCAGACTTTGAGTTCCTTACCGTGGCGTCCTCCCCAGCGTAGTGGCTGAGGACCTTGTGCCCACCGGGATGCCTGTCCGCCCAGCCAGTAACATCGTAGACCTTGCGATTGATCACCAGCCATTGGCCAGTCTCTTGATTGTGTCTCTGGATCTCCTGCCAGGTGTACATGTTGAGGCTTTTTCTGGGCAAGTGGCACTTGTCATTTACCTCCTGCCTTGCAGAGAACTTGGCTTTCCCACTTGCTCCTGGTTTCCTGTTTGCCTGTTGCCTCGCACCTAGGTACAGCTGGTTCTCATCTACAAGGCCCCCATTGCCCTCAGGCTTTTCTTCAAACGTCATTGTCTTTATACTTTTAGAATTTCTGGCTTGACACCTGGAATTTCTAATTCTCACCTGATTGAACTACGGAATGATCTTTTCGCTATCCTTTTATTCAATGAAGTAAGAAGCCTACACAGAAAACTTTTTAGCCTACTTGACTCTTGGCAAAGCTGACAGTGAGATCTTTCCCAGCGTCTCACTTCTCTGTCCTGAGTCTTTTTTGTCCTGATGAAGACCGTACTACCTTTTCCCTGCACCCAAGAAGATTAGTCTAACTTTCTCTCTTCTCTCTCTCTGCTGGCTGATCATTTCGCAGCGTTCTTATTCATCATTAAATGTCCCTTAGTCAAGAGCTGGAGCCAATCACAACCCAGAGGATGGTGTGGCCTGAACCCTGGAAGGAGGGGCTGGGCTCCCTCTCTGCTGACTGCCTACACTGGCATCATGCTGGGTCAGGTGCATTAGCTCTCCCCCATTGAAAGGAAGAGTTGTTTTAATTCAACACATGAGCAGAAGCTTTCAAAACCTCTGGGAGGATGTGAACGCCTCCTGGAATTGGGAAATGTTCTTTTGTTGTTGTTGTTAAGATTGGAAATTTTCCTTTATTACTTTTTTTTTTTTAACTAATTGAGAAACCTGTATGCAGGTCAGGAAGCAACAGAACTGGCCATGGGACAACAGACTGGCTCCAAATAGGAAAAGGAGTATGTCAAGGCTGTATATTGTCACCCTGCTTATTTAACTTATATGCAGAGTACATCATGAGAAACTCTGGGCTGGAGGAAGCACAAGCTGGAATCAATATCGCCAGGAGAAATATCAATAACCTCAGACATGCAGATGACACCATCCTTATGGCAAAAGTGAAGAGGAACTAAAAAGCCTCTTGATGAATGTGAAAGAGGAGATTGAAAAAGTTGGCTTAAAACTCAGCATTCAGAATACTAAGATCACGGCATCCGGTCCCATCACTTCATGGCAAATAGATAGGGAAACAGTGTAAACAGTGGCTTTATTTTTCTGGGCTCCAAAATCACTATAGATGGTCATTGCAGCCATGATATTAAAAGGTGCTTACTCCTTGAAAAGAAAGTTATGAGCAACCTAGACAGCATATTAAAAAGCAGAGGCATTACTTTGCCAACAAACCGGGTGTTGGTAATGGACAAGGAGTCCTGGTGGGCTGTGGTTCATGGGGTCGCAAGAGTCAGACACGACTGAGTGACTGAACTGAACTGAATCTCCATATGGAACAGAGAGCATCAGGATTACAGCTGGATTCTAGGCAGCAATTACAAGGAGTTTTGGAATGCTTGTTAAGAGAAGAATGATTAATTATTCTTTAAAACATTATTGAATACCTGGTCAATGCCAAACATTGGAGTGGGCCTGGTGATAAAATGGTAACAACATACAGGGTGGTCTCTACCCTCATGGAGTTTTCAGTTTTCAATGGTTGCACAGGCAGATATAAATTGTATAAGTGAGGCACACAGGACACAGAGCTCATGAAGGGAGATTTACCTAGTCAGTTAAATCTGGGAGAATTTCCCAGAGAAAACTATGCTTATACAAATAATAGAAAATACTTTTATTATTTTTTATTGAAGTATCATTGATTCACAATATTATTTTTAGTTTCAGGTGTACATCATGATGCTCCAGCATTTTTACAGTTTATACCCCACTAAAATTATTACAAGATAATGCCTATAATTCCCTGTGCTCTATAATTTATCCTTGTTGCTAATCTAGAAAATTCTTTTTGAATGCCCCTGAAAAGTCAAGGCAAAATACACTGAAGAAATGAAGTTGAAGTAACATTGAGGGAAAAACTGGGACACTATTCCACTGTCATTCAGGCCTCCTGCTGTGTTCTTTGAACAGAAGCTTATTCCTGCCTTAGGGCCTTTGCACTTGGTTGATGCCACTGTTCCTTCGCTGCTCCTTCGAATCTGATTGCAGACTCTTTCATATTCTTCTTATGGTCACTTTTCCATGACCCTCCTTATTTTGATTAGTCCCTGCTTATCACTCTCAAAACACCCTTTTGTTTTCTTCAGATATGATGATTTTGGATTTTCTTCCATTTATATATATATTTATTTATTTTTTATACTAGATTGTAAGCTTCAAGAACCTGGGCTCCTGGGTCTCTGGGTCACATTAACTGGTCCGAGTCTGACACATGATAAGTGCTCAAAAAATATTGAAGTGCTCAATAAATAATGAAGGATAAAGGTTTGCACAAGAAGGTTTGTACTGAATTAATTTATTTTGCACGATATTAACCATGTTATATTCCCTTCATGTTGCAAAATTCCAATAAAACTCCCTTAAAGGTGAAGCTGCTACACAATTCTTTATTGAAGATGAGAAATGAACTTTGTTATTTGCATAATCTGAGGTTTAGTTTTAAAAATAAGCCCCTGGAAATTTACTTTGAAGCATGTAAAAAGGATAGATTAATGGATATATAGACAGGTAGATGGATATATATAAAATAAAACAAGTTTACTAAAATGTAACTTCAAAAGTTTGATTATGGCTAAACAGATGTTCACTGGTAAATTCTTTCAACACAACTGTCTTTATGCAAATTTTCATAAATAAATGTGTGCAAAAAAAATGTACCTGATTATATTCCTCCTCTGAGTAGAGTTAAGTTTAATCTATATTTTGTGTCCTTCAGGTCAATGATTAGCAGGAGAATAGTCAAGAAAATCCTTTACAGTGTGTTGTTTAAGCAACAAATGATAGATTTGGTATGATTTCCACTAGAGCGTTGTGCACTCACATGGTTAATTGGAAGTTGGGAAACTAGAGCCCATGACTCACTATTCCTCTGGCTTGAGATCTGGCTGCTGGTTCCAGGGGACTGAGTAAAGTCAGAAGTGGAAGGTGGCTCCCAGGTGTTACCTGTTGTGATAGGAGAAATCATGGTCTAACTTGTGACTCATAATCCTCTCATCAAAGGAAGTGTGCCCTCTTCACCATTAAGATGGTTCAGTGTCTTTCTGTCCTGTGAATCTGCTTGACCTTGAAATTGCTCTTGATTTTGATGGTCCAGGATGGGAGGAACCCTCATTACATTAATAACAATCAGCATCTGAATGAGTGTTCCTGGCTTATGAAAGTATTCTAATTGCCTTACTTTATTTGGTTGTCCCAGCAATGCTATGTTGCAAATAAGCCAGGTAATATTATGCATCCACGTATTTTACAGATTGAGGCAATGTGTGAGAGACATGGCCAATTTCATAGCAGCGTACTGAGGAGCTGAAATTAGGACTGAGATTCCTGATTTCTAATTCAATCAGTCACCCTTATCTAATGCCCGACTGAATATGTAGGCAATTTTTTTACTACCTGATTCTATCGAAAGGAGGGAGACTTTCAAGGAAATAGAGTGTCAGAGAAAAGCCACAGGGAAAGTGAACTTTTCCCAGGTTGAATTCATGCTATGTTATCCCAAAATCTCGAATCCAATTCTCTGTTCTGTTCTTCCATGCTTTTTGCAGTGTCTGTCCCTTCTGAAAGGTTAAATCTCTGCTTGAATCTCTCCCAGTGAATTTTTCTGAGTTGGATAATACTCTTTAAGGATTGGGGAGTAGAGACTAGCTAACAGGCATTCTTACTATGCTGCTGCTGTGCCTGTCCTATGTTTCTTGTATCTTCCCCTCCCCAGGTGGCTGTTCTTAGTGAGGTGGAACGATAACTACTTTAATGCTTATTCCATCAGCTCCTGGGAAACTATTAGTTCAAATGTGCCCACTGCTCATGACTTGTAATGCAACTTAATTCCCCTTTACTTTTGGTTTCTTGAATGTTAATGAATGTTGACTACAGAGTCAGACATCCCTGCATCTGAGACTATACTCAACTTACCTGTGCCATCAGGCAAGTTGCTTGGCCTCCCTTAAGTGTCATGTTTTTATTTATAAAATGAGATTAATTATAAAACTTGCCCTTTCTAACTGTGTGAGGACTAAATGGAATAATACTTATGAAGGGTGCAACTCAGTATTTACAGCTTAGGAGATGCTCATAACTATTGCTAAGAATTTTAATAATTCAGTTAGAATACAGAAATGCTCCTTACAAGTTTGATAAAATTCATCTTACTCTCTAATTAGAAGGAATTACATTTACAGCATTTTGTCAACAAAGGTCCGTATAGTCAAAGCTTTAGTTTTTCCAGTAGTTATGTACAGATGTGAGATTTGGACCATTAAGAAGACTGAGCTCCAAAGAATTGATGCTTTTCCATTGTAATGGAGAAGACTCTCAAGAGTCCCTTGGATAGCATAGAGATTAAACTAGTCAATCCTAAAAGAAATCAACCCTGAGTATACACTGGAAGGACTGATGCTGAAGTTGAAACTTCAGGATTTGGCCACCTATTTTGAAGAGCCGACTCATTGGAAAAGACCCTGATGCTACGAGAGACTGAAGAGAAGTGGGCGACAGAGTATGAGATGGTTAGATGGCATCCCTGACTCAATGGACATGAGTTTGAGCAAACCCCGGGAGACAGCGAAGGACAGGGAAGCCTGCCGTGCTGCAGTTCATTGGGTCACAAAGAGTTCAACACAGCTTAGCTACTGAACAACAGCAACATTTACACACAGCTTTTTCTTCCTGCATCCTCCCTCTCCCTCCCTCCCTTCCTTCCTCCTGTAGACTGAAAGAAAGGCGCAACATGAGAGCTGTGAGTTAGGTTTTGGTGGAGCAAAATGAGGACTCCAGCCTGGGAGACAGCATTTCTGATAGCTCTGAGAAACTGCTCCAAAGAGGAACTGCTGCCTGACTTACAGTTTTGTTCTTTTATCTCTGAAAACATTTCAGTGTCTTGTTAGGGGATAAGGTAAGTGTCGTATATGATTTTAGTGAAGAGGGGACCTGCAGTCATGCACACATTTTGGCAGATATTTGCTGCTAGTCATGAGGAGCAGATTCACCATTAATAGTTTTTCTGGATATGAACAGATGTAATAACTGGGCTGAAAAAATCTTCTCCTGAAAATATCTAACTATCTGAATACCTGTCCTGCCAGTTTTTCCAAGAGCACAGAGTGCCTCATTCCTGTTCTCCACTCTAAATTTCTTTCAGAGGGTATTGAATGTCAGCAGCTGCAGCAGCACTTGATTTATTCCTTGTAGAGGTAGCTGTCAAGTGCCAATTTATAGTTGACACTTCCTTCTTTCCCTCCTTCATTTCTCCCCTCCAGCTCCCTCCCTGCCTTCCTTCCTTCTGCATGTCTTCATTGAGTGTCTCTATCATGTCAGGCAGTCTCTACTCTTCTGGATATTGCAGGTTACAGTGGAAGACTAAGGAATCACACAAATGGATGTAAAAATATATTTCTAGTAATTACTACAGAGTATATCACAAGGAGGCCTTGAATTAATGGGGAGGCTTCCCTGAAATCTTTACCAAGCAAAGGGCTCACTGCTTGAAGCACGTAGAAAGCAGTACTATGGCACCAGCTTTTGAGCAGAGTTCTATTTTGAGGCCAACTGGCAAGGAGACATGGGAAGGGCTCAAATCTGTGTCTTTGATCTGGGGTTCGGTCAAACATTATGAGTTGTGGAGGATGTATTCGTTGGCAGAAATGTTGGTGGAGCAGGTTTCAATTAGTGGGCTTTGGAACTTGTCCATTTATGATAGGATATGGTTGAAGCTTCAACCTGGGATCTTCTAGGATGGAGAACCCTTCACTTCTAAAAAGATTCTGGCATTCAAATTCCAGTCATGTCCTGATCCTTTGGTTCCCTGGGCGTGGTATGGAGACTTAGTTTTTGGGTGTTATTTGAGGTCAGACATTCTTCCCTTGTGCCTGCTTTGGCTGCCTGGGCCTGAAGCTGAGGGAGGGAGTGGCACAAGGGGGGAGAGGGTTCCTGGAGGAAGGCCGGTGCTGGTAGTCTGCTGGCAATCACCAGGTTGCAGATTGCAACTTTATTCCAAGGGCAATGGGAATCCACTGAAGAATTTCAGGTAGGACTGTAACATAACTCTCATGAGTCATTTAGCTTAAATGGAAGTCTGCCCAATTAAGCCATCTTTATTCATGTGGCCAGTGAGCAGAGGGCCAACATGATCCACAGGATTGATCATCTGAATTCTAACGCCATGCTCAGTGATCTGGGAAATTGTGAAAGTAATGGGCCTTGGTGTCCTCCTATGGGAAGCTTATTGAACAAGCTATTAAACAAAAATTCAACTGAGTAAATTTAAAGATTTCATTGGCTTTATTCAATGACTTCTGAATCAAGCAATATCCCAGTTAGTAAGCAGAAGGGAATTATGAGGGGTTGTGCAAATGGAAGGTTTTTATAGGAAGAAAGGAGGGGCAAGGAAGCCATCAGCCAAGTATACTGAGGGCAGACACCTTTTTTTTGGGGGAGGGAGGAATTACAAGGGTTTTATCATGCAGATATATATATATATCTTCTTTCTCTGGGCCAGGGGCAGGAATGGAGAAGGAGTAAAACACAACAAATTACCACCACGTCACCTGCCCCAAAATTCCAGACTAGTTGATTAAGATTACATTTCTGGGGAAGGCTGTAACTGCAATTATGTCAGGTATTGTAGAGGTTTGGTATCATGGGCTTTAGCACAAGTGACACTTTTGGGGCCTGTGGTTTTCTCTTTAGCACCTGCACATCTGCATTATGTTTGTGGATGCATGCAGTATGCCTCCTTCCAGAGGGCTCCGTACTTCTTCAGGGCCCTGCAAGAGGAGCAGAGAAAATCATGAGTAGGTGAGACTCAGGTCAAAGGAGCTACTTCATGGAACATTTGCTCTTTTACTTAATACTTTACAACATTGTCATTTTCAGCTATATCTGAAAGACCTCTTTCTATCTTGTCCGGCGGAGGGAGTCAAATACACTGATTTATGTTTTAGAAGGCAAGCTCACATTTTCTATAAGGAGGAGACTGATATTTTGGTTTTATGCTTTTCTGTACTCCAAAGCATCACTTTCCTTTTCTCCAGTATTAAAAGAAAAAGCTCTGCTGAATCTCTGTAAGATAAACCATATGACTATAAACCAACTCGTCCTGTATCCACCTACCTCTCCTACTTTATAAAGTGAAACATTTTCCTAGGCTCTGGTGACACAGCACTGAATGGGAGTGATGAGAATCTTCTCCACCTGGAGTTCCTGGTCTGCACTGGGAGACACATATTACCCAACATGCTATTTAATCATGATTGTGATAAAAGTCAGACATGAAGAGAAGCAAGCATGTGACAGGTTTAGTCTTGGGGGCAAGGGAGGACTGAGATGAAGAAAAGACCTTTCAGGTGAGCTTTGGAGAGTGAATGGAACTTGAGAAGGTGACAGGAGGGGGAAGGCAGGTTGGCAGATTATTCTAGGTAGAAGAAAAAGTGACCAAGGATGTGTCATGGGCAAGGGATAGCGAGTTATGTAGCAAGTGAAGTGAGGTCAGATATCTGGAGGGCAGGAAAGGAGGAGGGCAGTGGTAGAAAGTGAAGATGGATCACTGTTCAGGGGTCAGATCTGACCAGGTCTAGCATTAATGGCTTCTTTATTCATATTAATAAGGTACTGTTTTTCCTTTTCCTAATCTGAAAAAAAAAAAATCAGCCAAGGTTTTGGCTGTTAATTTGATGGGCACAGGATTCTCTAGGGAGCTGTGCAAACTTTAGGATGAGTATGGATTCTCAGTACCTACAGGAAGAGTCACCCCTGCCTGTCCCACCAGACCCTGCAAGCATCTTAGTTTTCAACCCTGATCCAGATGAATGGAGAGTCCCTCCTACTGGCTAAGTTCTAAAGCATGTCAAGGCTTTGTGGGTGATACAAAGACAAATAATACAGAACCCTGGTTTATAAGAAGCTTGTAATTAAGTTTGGCACCAAGGTATTTTCACTAAGAAGTACCTAGAAGGTAGCAGGTAAATGGTAGGAATGACTGTTATCATTTTCTGTGTTGGTGTTGTTCCTTATAGAGCCTCCTGTCCATGCTGGGCACATGAATGTTTCTTAATAAATAGCTATTGACTGAATGATTTATAAAGCAGTGAAGAGTCTGGGGACCAGCAGTGAAGGGAAATGAGAGCTGTGGGTTGGGGGACTGTTATTACCTGAGAGTATCTCCAAATGCCTTCAACATGGGCTTATTCACATACGGCAGTCCATGCTTGGCACACAGTGACTTCACCAGAGGTGCCACCTTGTGGTAATTATGGCGTGGCATTGTGGGAAACAGACTAGGGAAACAGAGGAGATATAAAACTTTTCAGACCTAAAGAGAAACCCAAAGCTCCCTTTCCCCTTTAACAAAATAAAATGGGATCAGCCACGCAGACCCAACCTTGACCTTGCACAATACTTTTGTTCTGGGAAGTTAAAAGACTTGCTGGCAGACTCATCTTATCCCTTCAGTTCAGTTCAGTTCAGTCGCTCAGTCATGTCTGAGTCTTTCTGACCCCATGAACAGCAGCACGCCCGGCCTCCCTGTCCATCCCCAACTCCCGGAGTTTACCCAAACTCATGTTATTGAATTGGTGACGCCATCTAACCATCTCATCCTCTACGGTCCCCTTCTCCTCTTGCCTGCAGTCTTTCCCAACATCAGGGTCTTTTCAAATGAGTCAGCTCTTAACCCTCTACAAGCCTTGTGGGTGGCAGGTGTTTAGGAAGAATTAAGAGACTATGTTTTAGCTCCATCAACTGTTGATTTTTGGCCTGATCAAATGAAAGTGTACCATTTAGAACTTTCTACCATTTAGAACTACCCAGAGATCTGGAGATACTCAATCTCCCACCTTGCCCCTACTAATCTCTGTCTTAGTTTCTGTCCTTCTAACTTCCTTAGCAAGAATAGATGAATGTATATTAAGTCATGGTAAATAGCTAACAGTCCCAAGAAAGGAATAAGAAGTGAGGAGAGATGGATTTTTAATCCCAAGTTTTCATTAGTCAGCCAGATGACAGTCTTGGATGTAAACCTCTCCTTTAACAAAACTATGAGGAGTAATTTTTTTGCTGAAATTTTCAAGCCCTAATATGACAAATAGAAGGAAAAAAATTCCTTGGACAAATAAGGTCTTGTTCCTTCTTTGACTATCATAGACTCACATGGCTTAGACAAAGAGAATGTGCAAAGCCTCTCCCCTGATACTCTGGAGAAAATGACTCTCAATGTTTTAACTTGCATCAAGGCGTGAACTACCCATTTCCTCTCTGTAACTGGCCCATTGGTAAAGGATTTCCAGATACCATTTAGAAATTGCAGCAGGGACTCCACTTCATTTATTTTGTAACCTTGGCTCTAAAGACACAGATAAGTAAATATTTGAATTATAGCATAGTTAAGTTTGAACACAAGTTGGTTACCCAAGTGTCCTGATTTTTCTTAGGTTTTGCCAACAAAGCAAATGCAAAGAGATTCCTAAGCCCATAGGATTCTGGAAACTGAGTCACTGATACTTTTTCAAGATTTCACTCCATGTACTCGCAGTTGTGACACTCCCTTCATTTCTTTCTTCCTTTCCTTAACATTGTTGTTAATCCTTTAGAGAATCCTGGTTCATTTTTTTCCCTTAAGATTGCGAGTCTACTGCTCCGCTCTGGACTATATGGAGGGCAGTTACTAGTAACAGCCCTTGCCCTTTATCGTGAACTATTTCTCTTACTCACTGGTGCTCAATTTGGAAGTTCAAGTGCCCAGTGAACCAGTCGTTGAAAAAGGACTGTTCAACATTACAGGTGGCCAAGATCTGCAAAGAAAAAGCTTACATTAGATGTAAATGAACCCATGACAAACAAGGGATTTAATTACTCTGTTATTCATCCATCATTCAGCAAGTGCTGATTGAGTACACATTTTGTGTAACAAACCATGAGGGATAGAAATAAGTCCCAGGTCTCAGGGACCTGACAATTATAAAGGAAATAAGGCATTTTTCTAAGAAGTATTGATAAGGCAATAGATATGAAGAAGTAAATAGGATTTGAGAGGACTAAGTCACTATTTGCCCTCAAAATCAGAAGACTAAGGTATCATGAGTAAGGAGTTTGGCAGATGGAAGTGGGATTGTAGGACTCTGGTAGAAATTATAGGAGTTTGAATGTTATTACCACAGAATAGACTTAAAGGACTTCTAAATGGGGAATAAAGCATACAAGGGCTTTAATCAAGGGTTTTGTGCCTAGAAATACATTTATTAATATATACAAGTAGCTTCCTTTTTAATCTCATGTATTTTATTTTATTCAAAGACAGACTGAGAAGAAGTTCATAGGATTCTCCAGACTACTTAGAATGCTTATGAATGTGATTTTATTCAGTGCCTTTCTAAGATTTAATTCTTGTTAGGGTTGTTGCCATTTTGAATGTTATTTTTGCAGTTATTCTAAGTCATGGTTCCTCGAAGTGTACTTCAGAGCACCTTGGGGTTCCCTAGGACACTTTCAGGGGATCTTCAAGGTCAAAATGATCCCCATAATACTTCTGAGACAGCATTTGCCTTTTTCATTCTCATTCATGCATGCTTATAGCATGGGTTTTACCAGAGGCTATTAAACATGGGATGATGTCATCACTCTGATGTTAACCTTTATTGGCTTTATCTTGTTATTTTAAAATTAATAGATATTTTAAAACTCTCAGATTCAGTTTCAAATACAGTAAGTATCAGTGGATATAACTTCCACAAATGAAAGCTCTTTGATGTTCTCAATAAGTTTTAAGAGTGGTTTCTTGACCAAAAAGATTGAGAAGCACTACTGTGTGGAACGTCCACTGAATATGGAAATGGGCATGGAGGAGGAAGCAGTATGATGCCTGGATTCTCCACTTAATCATGGCACAGCCAGTATTAGGCTTAGGAGGCAGTGGTATTCGCATGGGTCACAAATCTTTTAATTGTTAACAGCATGCTTGCAGAGAAGGCAGTCTCCTCTCTGGGCCCCACCACCTATACAATGAAATGAGGGGGATTCCAGGGTTCTTCCTTCTGTTATTCTAGGAGTGTGAGATTCACTGAAAGATTGAAAGATTCATGTTGAGGCAGGTTTAGTAAACCTTGCCTGTAAAGTGCTACCCAGTAAATGTTTTTATTTTTCATCACAGCTATGCAGTTCTACTGTTTAAGAATGAAAGCTATCAGAGAGAATATGTAATGTATTAGTGTGACTGTGTTCCAATAAGACTACAAAAACACACACTGGGCTAGACTGGCCCTTTGGCTGTAGTTTATTAAGACTTGGTTAAGAGCAAAAACTCTTGAGAGTCCCTTGGACTGCAAGGAGATCCAACCAGTTCATCCTAAAGGACATCAGTCCTGGGTGTTCATTGGAAGGACTGATGTTGAAGTTGAAACTCCAATACTTTGGCCATCTGATGCGAAGAGTTGACTCATTGGAAAAGACCCTGATGCTGGGAAAGATTGAGGGCAGGAGGAGAAGGGGACGACAGAGAATGAGATGGTTGGATGGCATCACTGACTCAACGGGCATGAGTTTGGGTAAACTCCGGGAGTTGGTGATGGACAGGGAGGCCTGGCGTGCTGTGGTTCATTGGGTCGCAGAGAGCTGGACACGACTGAGTGACTGAACTGAACTGAACTGAAGAGCAAAGGTTCTGAAATCAAACTGCCGAGGTTTAACACCTGCTTCTAGGGAACTCCCGCTGGTCCACAGGTTAAGACTGTGTACTAAACACAGGTTTGATTCCTGGTAGGAGAACTAACACCCTGCATGCCACACAGTGTGGCCAAATAAATAACTAAAACCTGCTTCTACCCGTTACCTGTGTGATCTTACACAAGTTATATAACTTATTCTACCTCAATTTTATCATTTTTAAAGTGGGAATACTCCGAGCACATAGCTACATGTAGCTACATGCAAAACAGCTGACAGTGCCTGGCCCCTGGCAAGCCTCTAATAAATATTATTTGAGGTAAGCAGATGGTAATCAGGATGCTTTGGTGGATGCTTTCCCAAGAACAGCATTATTACCTGAGTGCTGAACCAGTCCTGGTTCTCCTCTTTGCTCACTTTCATTGGTATGTGGCTCATCTGGGTAACATATGCAATCCACGGACTCTCAAGAAACCTTTAAGAGAATAAAAGGAAGATGTGATCACTCCTTGGGGAGTTTCAGTTCCAGTCACTGGGCTTGCATACCCACTTGCAGATCTGGCTGAGCATTAGAGGAAATGGCAGTAACTCAAAAGATCCAATAAAGTGGTGGTTATTTGTTTTTCATCTTTGTAGACTTTTTATATCTAAAGATGGCACACTAGGGAATCAGTCACAGTCCCTGTCTTGCAGCCTACTGTACCAGAGCAGTGTCCCCAGTATTTTCTGAAGGCGTTGGTGCAAGGCTCAGAAAATACCTAGATAACTGAAGGTCAGGCTTCCCTGCTGGTTCAGTGGTCAAGATTCCATCTGCCAATGCAGGAGATCTGGGTTTGATTCTTGGGTCAGGGAGATGTCCTTGACAAAGAAATGGTAACCCACTCCAGTATTCTTGCCTGTGAAACCCCCAGGGCAGAGGAGCCTGGCAGGCTACAGTCCACGGGGTTGCAAAAGAGTCAGACATGACTTTGTGACTAAAGCAACAAAAACTTAAGCATATATGCAATGTGATTAATAGCTTGGCTGATGTCATCAGATAGAACTGGGTACAAGTTGTGAAGTTGGCACTGCTCACTGGCCCTTATTTTGCTCTTGAGAAGTGATTCATTCCTCTGAACTTTAGTTCTTCTTACCAGGGAAAAAAACGAAATTTGCATACTATCTACATTGCCTGGTATGGCATTTTGATTACATCCAAAAATAATAATGCATGAAGAGTGCAGTGAAGTCGCTCAGACGTGCCTGACTCTTCTGCGATCCCGCGGGACTGTAGGCCCACCAGCTCCTGCAACCCTCCATGGAATTTGTCCAGGGCAAGGAATACTGGAAGCGGGTTGCCCGTTTCCTTCTCCGGGGGATCTCCCCCACCCAGGGATGGAGCCCGGGTCTCCCACAATGCAGGCGGGCGCGTTGCTGTCTGAGCCAGCAGGGAGGCCCACCGTGAGCCGTCAGCCCACCGCCTGACGCAGCGGAGCCCCTGCCGCTGCTGTGAGCAGGGACGCGAGTGATGAGGGAGGGATGCATCGCGAGGTGAACGGGGTGATTCAGTTTAAAGTGCTTTTGATGTGGGGAAAATCTCTAGTCATAAAATAACTTTTTAAAAAACTGGGCTCCTACTACCTTCAGTAAGAATTATGATGTCCAGCTGGATTACAGTTTGAAGGACTTGGTGATCAGGCACAATGCAATTGTCCTTTGAGAAACACGCAGGTCCACTTAAATGTGGCTATTTTTAAGTACACAGTACTGCAAGATTAGTGCTTGCCTGAATCCACAGTTGAGGAACCACATACTGGATAGATGACTATGGAGCCTGAATATCTTTGGATTTCAGTAACTGAGGTGGGTCTAGGGACTAATCCTCCTCAGATGCTGAGGGATTACTATACTGCAATTGGGAATTAATCACATGGGAAAAAAAGGCATTATTGGGAAATTCAGTTTCCAAGAAACTCAACTACTTCAGCTGCTTTACCCCACATTTTCTTGGAAACATTTCGGTTACAAGAATGTGGTCTGGTGTCATAATATGCTAATCATTGCTAATGTAAGTGAAGAATAGATATATAACTATTAAGAGAATCCAAATCTAGGGCTGAAAACTCCACATTGTGGTTTAGGGCAGCGTTAACTTTCTCATCTCTTCAGCTCTGCCTATTCCTTCCCCCAAAAAACATGTGTCAGAATACAAATTCAGTTTGTGTGAGTCAGCATTTGGGTCTGTTCCACTGTGACACAGACCCAAGTCACCCTTGTGCAGCCTTTTTCAATTGACTGAGCAAAGGGATCCGAGTTGCAGGCTTTAACAATTCCTTTCACTTAGGAGTGTTATTATTATTAATTTTTAATCTGGAATGTGAAGTAAAGGGGGCTTTAAAAAGCATCACTACGGACAAAGCTAGTGGAGGTGATGGAATCTCAGTTGAGCTAATTCAAATCCTGAAAGATGATGCTGTGAAAGTGCTGCACTCAATATGTCAGCAAATTTGGAAAACTCAACAGTGGCCACAGGGCTGGAAAAGGTCAGTTTTCATTCCAATCCCCAAAATGGGCAATCCCAAAGAATGCTCAAACTACCACACATTTGCACTCTTGTCACACACTAGTAAAGTAATGCTCAAAATTCTCCAAGCCAGGCTTCAGCAATACGTGAACCGTGAACTTCCAGAAGTTCAAGCTGGTTTTAGAAAAAGCAGGGGAACCAGAGATCAAATTGCCAACATCCGTTGGATCATTGAAAAAGCAAGAGAGTTCCAGAAAAACATCTATTTCTGCTTTATTGACTATGCCAAAGCTTTTGACTGTGTGGATCACAATAAATTGTGGAAAACTCTGAAAGAGATGGGAATACCAGACCACCTGACCTGCCTCTTGGGAAACCTGTATGCAGGTCAGGAAGAAACAGTTAGAACTGGACATGCAACAACAGACTGGTTCCAAATAGGAAGAGGAGTATGTCAAGGCTGTATATTGTCACCCTGCTTGTTTAACTTATATGCAGAGTACATCATGAGAAATGCTGGGCTGGAAGAAGCACAAGCTGGAATCAAGATTCCAGGGAGAAATATCAATAATCTCTGATATGCAGATGACTCCACCCTTATGGTAGAAAGTGAAGAAGAACTAAAGAGCCTCTTGATGAAAGTGAAAGAGGAGAGTGAAAAAGTTGACTTAAAGCTCAACAGTCAGAAAACTAAGATCAAGGCATCCGGTCCCATCACTTCATGGGAAATGGATGGGGAAACAATGGAAGACTTTACTTTTTGCGGCTCCCAAATCACTGCAGATGGTGATTGCAGCCATGAAATTAAAAGACATTTACTCCTTGGAAGGAGAGTTTTGATCAACCTAGACGCCATACTAAAAAGCAGAGACATTACTTTGCCAACAAAGGTCCGTCTAGGGGAAGCTATAGTTTTTCCAGTGGTCATGTATGGATGTGAGAGTTGGACTACAAAGAAAGCTGAGCACAAAAGAATTGATGCTTTTGAACTGTGGTGTTGGAGAAGACTCTTGAGAGTCCCTTGGACTGCAAGGAGATCCATCCTGTCCATCCTAATGTAGATGAGTCCTGGGTGTTCATTGGAGGGACTGATGCTGAAGCTGAAGCTCCAATACTTTGGCCACCTGATGCAAAAAGCTGACTCATGTGAAAAGACCCTGATCCTGGGAAAGACTGAGGGGAGGAAGAGAAGTGGATGACAGAGGATGAGATGGCAGGATGGCAACACTGTCTCGATGGACATGGGTTTGTGTAGACTCCGGGTGTTGGTAATGGACAAGGAGTCCTGGTGTGCTGTGGTTCATGGGGTCGCAAGAGTCAGACACGACTGAGTGACTGAACTGAACTGAATCTCCATATGGAACAGAGAGCATCAGGATTACAGCTGGATTCTAGGCAGCAATTACAAGGAGTTTTGGAATGCTTGTTAAGAGAAGAATGATTAATTATTCCTTAAAAATTATTGAATACCTGGTCAATGCCAAACATTGGAGTGGGCCTGGTGATAAAATGGTAACAACATACAGGGTGGTCACTACCCTCATGGAGTTTTCAGTTTTCAGTGGTTGCACAGGCAGAAATAAATTGTATAAGTGAGGCACACAGGACACAGAGCTCATGAAGGGAGATTTACCTAGTCAGTTAAATCTGGGAGAATTTCCCAGAGAAAACTATGCTTGTACAAAAAATAGAAAATACTTTTATTATTTTTTATTGAAGTATCATTGATTCACAATATTATTTTTAGTTTCAGGTGTACATCATGATGCTCCAGCATTTTTACAGTTTATACCCCACTAAAATTATTACAAGAAAATGCCTATAATTCCCTGTGCTCTATAATTTATCCTTGTTGCTTATCTAGAAAATTCTTTTTGAATGCCCCTGAAAAGTCAAGGCAAAATACACTGAAGAAATGAAGTTGAAGTAACATTGAGGGAAAAACTGGGACACTATTCCACTGTCGTTCAGGCCTCCTGCTGTGTTCTTTGAACAGAAGCTTATTCCTGCCTTAGGGCCTTTGCACTTGGTTGATGCCACTGTTCCTTCGCTGCTCCTTCGAATCTGATTGCAGACTCTTTCATATTCTTCTTATGGTCACTTTTCCATGACCCTCCTTATTTTGATTAGTCCCTGCTTATCACTCTCAAAACACCCTTTCGTTTTCTTCAGATGTGATGATTTTGGATTTTCTTCCATTTATATATATATTTATTTATTTTTTATACTAGATTGTAAGCTTCAAGAACCTGGGCTCCTGGGTCTCTGGGTCACATTAACTGGTCCGAGTCTGACACATGATAAGCACTCAAAAAATATTGAAGTGCTCAATAAATAATGAAGGATAAATGTTTGCACAAGAAGGTTTGTACTGAATTAATTTATTTTGCACGATATTAACCATGTTATATTCCCTTCACGTTGCAAAATTCCAATAAAACTCCCTTAAAGGTGAAGCTGCTACACAATTCTTTATTGAAGATGAGAAATGAACTTTGTTATTTGCATAATCTGAGGTTTAGTTTTAAAAATAAGCCCCTGGAAATTTACTTTGAAGCACGTAAAAAGGACAGATTAATGGATATATAGACAGGTAGATGGATATATATAAAATAAAACAAGTTTACTAAAATGTAACTTCAAAATTTTGATTATGGCTAAACAGATAGATGTTCACTTGTAAATTCTTTCAACACAACTGTCTTTATGCAAATTTTCATAAATAAGTGTGTGCAAAAATATGTACCTGATTATATTCCTCCTCTGAGTAGAGTTAAGCTTAGTCTATATTTTGTGTCCTTCAGGTCGATGATTAGCAAGAGAATAGTCAAGAAAATCCTTTACAGTATATTGTTTAAGCAACAAATGATAGATTTGGTAGATTTCCACTAGAGCGTTGTGCACTCACATGGTTAATTGGAAGTTGGGAAACTAGAGCCCATGACTCACTATTCCTCTGGCTTGAGATCTGGCTGCTGGTTCCAGGGGACTGAGTAAAGTCAGAAGTGGAAGGTGGCTCCCAGGTGTTACCTGTTGTGATAGGAGAAATCATGGTCTGACTTGTGACTCATAATCCTCTCATCGAAGGAAATGTGCCCTCTTCACCATTAAGATGGTTCAGTGTCTTTCTGTCCTGTGAATCTGCTTGACCTCGAAATTGCTCTTGATTTGATGGTCCAGGATGGGAGGAACCCTCATTACATTAATAACAACCAGCATCTAAATGAGTGTTCCTGGCTTATGAAAGTATTCTAATTGCCTTACTTTATTTGGTTGTCCCAGCAATGCTATGTTGCAAATAAGCCAGGTAATATTGTGCATCCACGTATTTTACAGATTGAGGCAATGTGTGAGAGACATGGCCAATTTCATAGCAGCGTACTGAGGAGCTGAAATTAGGACTGAGATTCCTGATTTCTAATTCAATCAGTCACCCTTATCTAATGCCTGACTGAAAATGTAGGCAATTTTTTTACTACCTGATTCTATCGAAAGGAGGGAGACTTTCAAGGAAATAGAGTATCAGAGAAAAGCCACAGGGAAAGTGAACTTTTCCCAGGTTGAATTCATGCTATGTTATCCCAAAATCTCGAATCCAATTCTCTGTTCTGTTCTTCCATGCTTTTTGCAGTGTCTGTCCCTTCTGAAAGTTTAAATCTCTGCTTGAATCTCTCCCAGTGAATTCTTCTGAGTTGGATAATACTCTTTAAGGATTGGGGAGTAGAGACTAGCTATCAGGCATTCTTACTATGCTGCTGCTGTGCCTGTCCTATGTTTCTTGTATCTTCCCCTCCCCAGGTGGCTGTTCTTAGTGAGGTGGAATGATAACTACTTTAATGCATATTCCATCAGCTCCTGGGAAACTATTAGTTCAAATGTGCCCACTGCTCATGACTTGTAATGCAACTTAATTCCCCTTTACTTTTGGTTTCTTGAATGTTTTTGAATGTTTACTACAGAGTCAGACATCCCTGCATCTGAGACTATACTCAACTTACCTGTGCCATCAGGCAAGTTGCTTGGCCTCCCTTAAGTGTCATGTTTTTATTTATAAAATGAGATTAATTATAAAACTTGCCTTTTCTAACTGTGTGAGGACTAAATGGAATAATACTTATGAAGGGTGCAACTCAGTATTTACAGCTTAGGAGATGCTCATAACTATTGCTAAGAATTTTAATAATTCAGTTAGAATACAGAAATGCTCCTTACAAGTTTGATAAAATTCATCTTACTCTCTAATTAGAAGGAATTACATTTACAGCATTTTGTCAACAAAGGTCCGTATAGTCAAAGCTTTAGTTTTTCCAGTAGTTATGTACAGATGTGAGATTTGGACCATTAAGAAGACTGAGCTCAAAAGAATTGATGCTTTTCCATTGTAATGGAGAAGACTCTCAAGAGTCCCTTGGATAGCATAGAGATTAAACTAGTCAATCCTAAAAGAAATCAACCCTGAGTATACACTGGAAGGACTGATGCTGAAGTTGAAACTTCAGGATTTGGCCACCTATTTTGAAGAGCCGACTCATTGGAAAAGACCCTGATGCTACGAGAGACTGAAGAGAAGTGGGTGACAGAGTATGAGATGGTTAGATGGCATCCCTGACTCAATGGACATGAGTTTGAGCAAACCCTGGGAGACAGCGAAGGACAGGGAAGCCTGCCGTGCTGCAGTTCACTGGGTCACAAAGAGTTCAACACAGCTTAGCTACTGAACAACAGCAACATTTACACACAGCTTTTTCTTCCTGCATCCTCCCTCCCTCCCTCCCTTCCTTCCTCCTGTAGACTGAAAGAAAGGCGCAACATGAGAGCTGTGAGTTAGGTTTTGTTGGAGCAAAATGAGGACTCCAGCCTGGGAGACAGCATTTCTGATAGCTCTGAGAAACTGCTCCAAAGAGGAACTGCTGCCTGACTTACAGTTTTGTTCTTTTATCTCTGAAAACATTTCAGTGTCTTGTTAGGGCATAAGGTAAGTGTCATATATGATTTTAGTGAAGAGGGGACCTGCAGTCATGCACACATTTTGGCAGATATTTGCTGCCAGTCATGAGGAGCAGATTCACCATTAATGAGTTTTTCTGGATATGAACAGATGTAATAACTGGGCTGAAAAAATCTTCTCCTGAAAATATCTAACTATCTGAAGACCTGTCCTGCCAGTTTTTCCAAGAGCACAGAGTGCCTCATTCCTGTTCTCCACTCTAAATTTCTTTCAGAGGGTATTGAATGTCAGCAGCTGCAGCAGCACTTGATTTATTCCTTGTAGAGGTAGCTGTCAAGTGCCAATTTATAGTTGACACTTCCTTCTTTCCCTCCTTCATTTCTCCCCTCCAGCTCCCTCTCTGCCTTCCTTCTTTCTGCATGTCTTCATTGAGTGTCTCTATCATGTCAGGCGGTCTCTACTCTTATGGATATTGCAGGTTACAGTGGAAGACTAAGGAATCACACAAATGGATGTAAAAATATATTTCTAGTAATTACTACAGAGTATATCACAAGGAGGCCTTGAATTAATGGGGAGGCTTCCCTGAAATCTTTACCAAGCAAAGGGCTCACTGCTTGAAGCATGTAGAAAGCAATACTATGGCACCAGCTCTTGAGAAGAGTGTTATTTTGAGGCCAACTGGCAAGGAGACATGGGAAGGGCTCAAATCTGTGTCTTTGATCTGGGGTTCGGTCAAACATTATGAGTTTGTGGAGGAGGTATTCGTTGGCAGAAATGTTGGTGGAGCAGGTTTCAACTAGTGGACTTTGGAACTTGTCCATTTATGATAGGATATGGTTGAAGCGTCAACCTGGGATCTTCTAGGATGGAGAACCCTTCACTTCTAAAAAGATTCTGGCATTAAAGTTCTAGTCATGTCCTGATCCTTAGGTTCCCTGGAGGTGGTGTGGAGACTTAGTTTTTGGGTGTTATTTGAGGTCAGACATTCTTCCCTTGTGCCTGCTTTGGCTGCCTGGGCCTGAAGCTGAGGGAGGGAGTGGCACAAGGGGGGAGAGGGTTCCTGGAGGAAGGCCGGTGCTGGTAGTCTGCTGGCAATCACCAGGTTGCAGATTGCAACTTTATTCCAGGGGCAATGGGAATCCATTGAAGAATTTCAGGTAGGACTGTAACATAACTCTCATGAGTCATTTAGTTTAAATGGAAGTCTACCCAATTAAGCCATCTTTATTCATGTGGATTGTGAGCAGAGGGCAGACATGATACACAGGATTGATCATCTGAATTCTAATGCCACACTCAGTGATCTGGGAAGTTGTGAAAGTAATAGACCTTGAGTGTCCTCCTTTGGGAATCTTATTGAACAAGCTGTTAAAAATTCAATTGAGTAAATCTGAAGACTTCATTGGCTTTATTCAATGACTTCTGAATCAAGCAATATCCCAGTTAGTAAGCAGAAGGGAATTCTGAGGGGTTGTGCAAATGGAAGGTTTTTATAGGAAGAAAGGAGGGGCCAGGAAGCCATCAGCAAAGTATATTGAGGGCAGACACTTTTTTTTTTCCCCGTTGGGGGAGGGATTACAAGGGTTTTCTCTGAGCCAGGGGCAGGAATGGAGAAGGAGTAAAACACAGCACATTGCCTACCCAAAAATTCCAGACTAGGTGATTAAGATAACATTTCTGGGGAAGGCTGTAACTGCAATTATGTCAGGTATTGTAGAGGTTTGGTACCATGGGCTTTAGCACAAGTGACACTTTTGGGGCCTGTGGTTTTCTCTTTAGCACCTGCACATCTGCATTATGTTTGTGGATGCATGCAGTAAGCCTCCTTCCAGATGGCTCCGGACTTCTTCAGGGCCCTGCAAGAGGAGCAGAGAAAATCATGAGCGGGTAAGACTCAGGTCAAAGGAGCTACTTCATGGAACATTTGCTCTTTTACTTAATACTTTACAACATTGTCGTTTTCAACTATATCTGAAAGACCTCTTTCTATCTTGTCTGGCGGAGGGAGTCAAATACACTGACTTATGAAGGTGAGTTCACATTTTCTATATGGAGGAGACTGATATTTTGTTTTATGCTTTTCTGTACTCCAAAGCATCACTTTCCTTTTCTCCAGTATTAAAAGAAAAAGCTCTGCTGAATCTCTGTAAGATAAACCATATGACTATAAACCAACTCGTCCTGTATCCACCTACCTCTCCTACTTTATAAAGTGAAACATTTTTCTAGGCTCTGGTGACACAGAAGTGAATAAGAGTGATGAGAGTCTTGTCCACCTGGAGTTCCTGGTCTGCACTGGGAGACACATATTACCCAACATGCTATTTAATCATGATTGTGATAAAAGTCAGACATGAAGAGAAGCAAGCATGTGACAGGTTTAGTCTTGGGGGCAAGGGAGGACTGAGATGAAGAAAAGACCTTTCAGGTGAGCTTTGGAGAGTGAATGGAACTTGAGAAGGTGACGGGGGCGGGGGGAGGCAGGTTGGAAGATTATTCTAGGTAGAAGTAAAGGTGAGCAAGGATGTGTCATGGGCAAGGGGCAGGGAGTTCTGTAGCAACTGAAGGGGGTTCAGATATCTGGAGGCCAGGAAAGGAAGAGGGCAGTGGTAGAAAGTGAAGATGGATTACTGCTCAGGGATCAGATCTGACCAGGTCTAGCCTTGATGGCTTATTTATTTATATTAATAAATATTTTTTCCTAATGTGAAGATAAAAAATATTCAACCAAGGTTTTGGCTGTTAATTTGATGAGCACAGGATTTTCTAGGTAACTGTGCATGCTTTAGGATGAATATGGCTTCTCAGTTCCTATAGGAAGAGTCACCCCTGCCTGTCCCACCAGACCCTGCAAGCATCTTAGTTTTCAACCCTGATCCAGATGAACGGAGAGTCCCTTCTACTGGTTAAGTTCTAAAGCATGTCAAGGCTTTGTGGGTGATACAAAGACAAATAATACAGAACCCTGGTTTATAAGAAGCTTGTAATTTAGTAGGGCACCAAGATATTTTCACTAAGAAGTACCTAGAAGGCAGCAGGTAAATGGTAGGAATGACTGTTATCATTTCTCTGTTAGTGTTGCTCCTTATAAAGCCTCCTGTCCATGCTGGGCACACGAATGTTCCTTAATAAATAGCTATTGACTGAATGATGATTGATAAAGCAGTGAAGAGTCTGGGGACCAGCAGTGAAGGGAAATGAGAGCTGTGGGTTGGGGGACTGTTATTACCTGGCAATATCTCCAAATGCCTTCAACATGGGCTTGTTCACATACGGCAGTCCATGCTTGGCACACAGTGACTTCACCAGAGGTGCCACCTTGTGATAATTATGGCGTGGCATTGTGGGAAACAGACTAGGGGAACAGAGGAGATATACAACTTTTCAGACCTAAGGAGAAACCCAAAGTTCCCTTCCTTCTTTTAGAAAATAAAATGGTATCAGCCACAGAGACCCAACCTTGACCTTGCACAATTCTTTAGTTCTGGAAAGTTAAAAAACTTGCTGGCAGACTCATCTTATCCCTTCAGTTCAGTTCAGTTCAGTCGCTCAGTCATGTCTGAGTCTTTCCGACCCCATGAACAGCAGCAGTGAACTACCCGTTTCCTCTCTGTAACTGATCCTTTGGTAAAGTATTTCCAGATACCGTTTAGAAATTGCAGCAGGGACTCCACTTCCTTAGTTATTTTGTAAACTTGGCTCCAAAGACACAGATAAGAAAATATTTGAATTATAACATAGTTAAGTTTGAACACAAGTTGGTTACCCAAGTGTCCTGATATTTCTTAGGTTTTGCCAACAAAGCAAATGCAAAGAAATCGCCAATTTCTAAGCCCATAGGAATCTGGAAACTGAGTCACTGATACTTTTCCAAGATTTCACTCCATTTACTCACAATTGTGACACTTCCTTCATTTCTTTCTTCCCTTATCTATCATTGTTGTTAATTGAAAAATAGCATCCTTTAGAGAGCCCTGGTTCATTTTTTTCCCTTAAGTTGGTGAGTCTTCTGCTCTGCTCTGGACTATATGGAGGGCAGTTATTAGTGACAGCCCTTGCCCTTTATCATGAACTGTTTCTCTTACTCACTGGTGCTCAATTTGGAAGTTCAAGTGCCCAGTGAACCAGTCATTGAAAAAGGACTGTTCAACATTACAGGTGGCCAAGACCTGCAAAGAAAAAGCTTACATTAGATGTAGATGAGCCCGTGACAAACAAGAGATTTAGTTACTCTTTTATTTATCCATCATTCAACAAGTGCTGAATGAGTATGCATTTTGTGTCACAAACCATGAGGGATAAAAATAAGTCCCAGGTCTCAGGGACCTTGCAACTATAAAGGAAATAAGGCATTTTGCTAAGAAGTATAGATAAGGCAATAGATATAAAGAAGTGAATAGGATCTGAGAGGACTAAGTCACTATCAGCCCTCAAAATCAGAAGACTAAGGTATTGTGAGTAAGGACTTTGGCAGATGGAAGTGGGATTGTAGGACTCTGGTAGAAATTATAGGAGTTTGAATGTTATTACCACAGAATAGACTTAAAGGACTTCTAAATGGGGAATAAAGCATGCAAGGGCTTTAATCAAGGGCTCTGTGCCTAGAAATACATTTATTAATATATTAATATATACAAGTAGCTTCCTTTTTAATCTAATGTATTTTATTTTACACAAAGACAGACTGACAAGAAGTTTATAGGATTCTCCAGACTATGTAGAATGCTTATGAATGTGACTTTTATTCAGTGCCTTTCTAAGATTTAATTCTTGTTAGGGTTGTTGCCATTTTTTTTACCAGCTGAGCCACCAGGGAAACCCGGTTGTTACCATTTTTAACGTTATTTTTGCAGTTGTTCTATGTCAGGGTTCCTTGAAGTGTACTTTAGAGCACCTTGGGGTTCCCTAGGACACTTTCAGGGGATCTTCAAGGTCAAAATGATCCCCATAATACTTCTGAGACAGTATTTGCCTTTTTCATTCTTGTTCATGCATGCTTATACCATGGGTTTTTCCAGAGACTATTAAACATGGGATGATGTCATCACTCTGATGTTAACCTTTATTGACTTTATCTTGTTTTTTTTTTAAATCAATTAATATATATTTTTAAACTCTCAGTTTCAATTTCAAATACAGTAAGTATCAGTGGATATAACCTCCACAAAAGAAAGCTCTTTCACATTCTCAATAAGTTTTAAGAGTGGTTTCTTGATCAAAAAGATTGAGAACCACTGCTGTGTGGAGTGTCCACCGAACTTGGAAATGAGCATGGAGAAGGAAGCAGTATGATGCCTGGATTCTCCAGGTAATCACAACACAGCCAGTGTCAGGCTTAGGGGGCAGTGGTATTCTACATGGGTCACAAGTCTTTTAATTGTTAGCTGCATTCTCCCCGAGAATGCTGAGTCTCCCCTCTGGGCCCCACTATCTATACAATGAAATGAGGGGGATTGCAGGGTTCTCCATTCTGTTATTCTAGAAGTGTGAGATTCATTGAAAGACTGTTTCATGTTGAGGCAGGTTTAGTAAACCTTGCTTGTAAAGTGCCGCACAGTAAATGTTTTAATTCTGCATCACAGCTACACAGTTCTGCTGTTTTAGAATGAAAGTTATCAGAGAATATGTAATGTATAAATGTGGCTGTGTTCCAATAGAACTACAAAAACACAGACTGGACTAGATTGGCCCTTGGACTATAGTTTATTAAGCCTTGGTTAAGAGCAAAGTTTCTGAAATCAAACTCCCGAGGTTTAAAACCTGCTTCTAGGGATTTCCCACTGGTCTACTGGTTAAGACTGTGTGCTTAACACAGGTTTGATCCCTGGTAGGAGAACTAAGACCCGGCATGCCACACAGTGTGGCCAAATAAATAAATAAATAAAACTTGCTTCTACCACTTATTAGCTGTGTGATCTTACACAAGTTATAGAACTTCTTCATACCTCAATTTTACCATTTGTGAAGTGGGAGTACTCTGAGCATGTAGCTACATGCAAAACAGTTGACAAAGCCTGGCGCCTGTAAGCCTCCAATAAGTATTATGTGAGGTAAGCAGATGGTAATCAGGATGCTTTGGTGGATGCTTTCCCAAGAACAGCATTATTACCTGAGTGCTGAACCAGTCCTGGTTCTCCTCTTTGCTTATTTTCATTGGTATGTGGCTCATCTGGGTAACATATGCAATCCATGGACTCTCAAGAAAGCTTTAAGAGAATAAAAGGAAGTTTAGATCATTCCTTGGGGAGTTTCAGTTCCAGTCACTGGGCTTGCATACCCACTGGCAGATCTGGCCAAGCATTAGAGGAAATGGCAGTGACTCAAAGGTTGCAATAAAGCGGTGGTCATTTGTTTTTCATCTTTGCAGACCTTTTATATCTGAAGATGGCACACTAGGGAATCAGTCACAGTCCCTGTCTTGCAGCCTACTGTACCAGAGCAGCGTCCCCAGTATTTTCTGAAGGCGTTGGTGCAAGGCTCAGAAGACCCTAGATAACTGAAGGTCAGGCTTCCCTGGTGGCTCAGTGGTCAAGATTCCATCTGCCAGTGCAGGAGATCTGGGTTTGATTTCTGGGTCAGGAAGATCCCCTGGACAAAGAAATGGCAACCCACTCCAGTATTCTTGCCTGTGAAACCCCCAGAGCAGAGGAGCTTGGCAGGCTACAGTCCATGGCGTCACAAAAGTGTTAGACATGACTTAGCAACTATAGTGACAACAACTTAAGCATATATGCAATGTGATTAACAGTTTGGCTGTTGTCATCAGATAGAACTGGGGACGAGTTGTGATTTGGCACTGCTACTGGCCCTTATTAGTTCTTGAGTGAGTGATTTCATTTCTCTGAACTTTAGTTCTCTTACCAGAAAAACGAAATTGATACTATCTACATTGCCTGGTTGTGCATTGTTTTATTACATCAAATAAAATAATGCATGTAGAGTGAGTGAAGTCGCTCAGATGTGCCTGACTCTTTGCGACCCCGTGGACTGTAGCCCACCAGCTCCTGCATCCATGGAATTTTCCAGGCAAGAATACTGGAGCGGGTTGCCGTTTCCTTCTCCGGGGGATCCTCCCGACCCAGGGATGGAACCCGGGTCTCCCACAATGCAGGCGGGCGCGTTGCTGTCTGAGCCAGCAGGGAGGCCCACCGTGAACCGTCAGCAAACCGCCTGACGCGGAGGAGCCGCCGCCGCTATGAGCAGGGACGTGAGTGATGAGGGAGGGATGCATCGCGAGGTGAACAGGCCGATTCAGTTTAAAGTGCTTTTGATGTGGGGAAAATCTCTAGTCATAAAATAACTTTTTAAAAAACCGGGCTCTTACTATCTTCGGTAGAATTATGATGTCCAGCTGGATTACAGTTTGAAGGACTTGGTGATCAGGCAGAATGCTATTGTCCTTTGAGAAACATGCAGGTCCACTTAAATGTGGATATTTTTTAGTAAACACATACTCTACTACAAGATTAGTGCTTGCCTGAATTCTCAGTTGTGGAACCACATATATGAATAGATGACTATGGAGCTTGAATATCTTTGGATTTTGGTAACTGAGGTGGGTCCAGGGAATAATCCTCCTCAGACGCTGAGGGATTACTATACCACAATTGGGAATTAATCATGTGGGAAAAAAGGCAAGATTGGGCAAATTCAGTTTCCAAGAAACTCATTCAACTATTTCAGCTGTTTTATCCCACATTTTCTTGGAAATATCTCAGTTACTAGTATCTGGTCTGGTGTCATAATCTGCTAATCATTGCTATTCATAAATAGCTCAGATAAGAAAGGTAAGAGGACCATCCAGAATAAGAGTGGGAGAATATTATTCTTTACTTACTTGACTAAGCACATGAGCCCCAAGGTTCCAAAGATTCCATAGAAAGGAACAAATGTGATGAAATAGCGAATGTAAGAGCTGCTGACCCAGGCGATGTCCTGCAGAAAGAAGTGCTTGAAAGTTAAGCTAGTGGAAATAAAACTGGCTAAATCTTATATCCTGGTACTCAAGGAAGCTACATCTGGAAAGGACCAAGCATGCACAGTTCCCCTTTTCTACTAGCCTGATCGAGCTCTAGAGAAGGAATCGAGTTGCTCACCTCCCAGCACCTTCTCCGGCACATCTCTTTCATGGATTTCAGGTTCAAAGCTACCGGCATGAAAAGGTGGACCCCAACTGAGGAAAAAAAAAAAAAAAAGAGGATAGTGAAAAAATAAGCAGATATGATTCCTGTGGAAGCGAGTGGGAGTTGATCTTAACATGCTACCCCTGGAATATTTCCCCTGAGAAGGGATGGAAGATGGAGATCCACAGCCACATCCTGGATGCTGCTGGGCCTTTAGAGTCTCTGAGCCTGAACCAGGACTTTGGTTCAAGCACCCTTAGGGAGACTAGG